>NW_020210984.1:66225-83076 GCF_003070985.1 Temnothorax curvispinosus | reverse complement strand
CACTGTCGCACCGCAGCCCTTGCAAATCGTCCTCTTATCCATGGTGAAAATGCGAGTACAGGAAGCAGGAGAAGTCAAAAATCCAAGACCAGTAAAACAACCTTCGACCGAAACTTGTATATGTCAGACTAATAATAAACACGTCTGTACTCTCCGACGGACTGTATAAGACTGTATTAGTAACTGTAATGTAAAATAATTCTTTTATTTAATATTCTTTTATTATAATAAAAACTTTTAAAAAATGTAAAAATGATTATTAAATAAATTTGGTGAAAACAAATTTCTCACGCGTGTGTTGTAAGACAATTTTAATGGAGTTTAAAAAGTTGTTTATTTTATTTTGGAGTTGCAGTGCCAATGATAAGAGGTTGCTGGAGTCCCAATGATGCATGACGAATTTCCAACTGAATCGTCGATAGATTATATTTAAAGATTATATTTGTAAAAAAAAATATATCTCTTATATACAGAATATCATAATTAATGTATACAGAAATAACATGTAATTACCGTAGTAGAGTAATTTATTGTATTAAACATAAATGTATATATCAGCATAAATCTTTAAACTTTATTTTTCTCACAATAGACTACGTATTACTTCAACTAAAATGTCAGATCTTGACAAAAAGATCGAATCTTAGATAGGGTAACTCGGGGGAATATGCCACACTTAAGAAAAATATGATTTTTTTCCTATTTTTTTTGTGGTATCTTTGTATATTGGTCTTCTTTTTCCTTCTTTTATCTGTTATTTATATATGGTTTTAATGAAATATTTTGATTCTTTACTATTAAAAAGAAAGAAATACAAAAGTGTTGCAAAAGTGGCATATTACCCCCATGTGAGCTAAAAACATGTAAAAGAATATTTTTATTACAATTTTAATAAAACACTAAGAAAATTCTAAAAAAGCACGTTGTCATACTTGTCATACTGTACTTACCCCATAAAAACTATAATACTGACAGGAAGTAAGTAAAACTTGGGCAAAACGTCAGATATAATATTTTTAACAATTTCACAGTATTTACAACAACGCTCCTAGCCGTAGCTTTGTTAAATATAACGAGTGGCATATTTCCCCCAGTTACCCTATACGTAAATAAATTCTTGATATACTGTCTGCTTGAATCGCGTAGCTCGTATTTTGTCCATTCAATGAATAATATTTATTATATAAGGAAAAAATAGTTATTATCTCATAATCTCTATTTAAAAAAAAATTATAATGTTTATCTTACTGACATCTATATGTTCAATTTTCAATTTATAATATTTATAACATATGTTAGAAAATTAATTTTTCTCTCCTAATGCTTAAAAGACAGCTATAACATGCATTCGTCGATTTTTCTGATAATTATAATCCTATTAATGATTGATGTTTGTTGAATTCCAATTGCTAATAAAGTATCTCGATTGTGGAGAAGTATATTCGATTTGTGGCGGCTGATGTGTGCGCTAGAATTGAATAAATTATGATATGAGAGTAGATAGAAAAATAACTTTCTTCTCAATCATAAATTTACGTTTGACATATTTAAAGAAATACATAGAGAGTATATTATAAACTTGATTTAAAACGCTAAAAAGTAATACATTTGTGTACATGAAAGAATATGTATGCATCATAGAAATTACATATTAATGTGTTATGTGTGGAAAGTCATAAGTAATATTTTGTACATAGGCATATATGTATAACAACATATACTAGAAATAAGATGCACTCTTGAAAAATATGCAAAATATTTATTAATACATAAATGCGTAGGTATATGTACGTACGTTTGAAAATACGTACAATTAACTATTTCTTTACGTAGTTATACTTATAGTTATATTTTTAATATATTAAAACATTTGTTCCAGCTGTTCACTAATTTAAAAATTTCGTCTTTGGAAAGATTTTGACCATGTGTACTGAAAAACAATTTTACTGCTTCTTTAAGTTCTACATTTTTTTTATATCTTTTTTTTTTGTAACAGCAATCTAAAGGTCCAAAAAATAGTAGTCAGAGCGTGAGAGGTCCGAATTGTGAGGAGGATAAGGTAAAATTTCCCAACAAAATTGGTGCACAAGAGATGTCGCTGCGTTGACACGTGCGGTCTTATTCCATCGTGCTAAATAATAATGCTATTAGACAGTCTTCCATGTCTCTCGGTTTTTATCGCCCTTTTAAACTCTTTGTGAATTTCACTAGAATTTCGCCACTTTGCAATTAAGAAAGGAATTGCAGCACGAATTTCAACTTTGGAGTGCTTTTTTAGCGTACACAATATATTTGATTTTTTATCAAAATTCCATAGGTGTTGACAGACCTACATAATCTACCTAACTTACATAATATACTAAAACCGTTTGTTTATACCTCATGTATTATTCAAAAATTTAATTGTTATACCTTCTCATATACGTATTATACATCTTCTCGTTATATCTACATACGATCTCTTTTCAGAAAATCCTTTTCATATTTTGACCATACAACCTGATATAAACAACAATTCTTATGGACTGGACTCGATTTATTCTCGCCTTCGAACGAGGAATTAATTATGTAATTTCGCTGACTACAATTTATCTCCGGTTTTGACTTCGTAGATGTAACGACAAAATACTCAGTATGTATTCGTCAGGCTCTTGAACGGTACGTGATGTGGCTCTATATAGATTTAGAATTTTATATTTTTGTAATTACGAATACGTACACAATTTATGTTAACCTAAATATGATATTTTATACTGCGGCTGAAGAAGACTCGGTGAAGTCGAAACGTTCTGTTCTTTGTATATGTTAATTAATTATATGTTTTAACATCTATTAACGCTCGATCATTGGCCTTTTTCTTTTTAATTGTTATACCTTATTTCTATTACTGCCCTCGTACTTTGCAAATCATTTTTTTACGAACACTTTGTCACAAGCGCTCGATTTCTCACAAATACATGTAACAAACATCAAATATAATTCTTTGTCTGTTTAAATATATTCATGTATCTTTTTATTTACGACATCAACTAGCTTCTTATTCTTCAATATGTCATAAGTAAACATTCTATCGCAGAAAGAATAGTATTAACCATTATATATAATAAATATATTGCTTAATTTTTCTAAAAAAGTGCTACTTTAGGACAAAGTTCCGAAAACAGTGCACCTCCAATTTTGATACAACTTTGTGAAAAGCTTCGTTTTGGGTTAAAATGAAAGCTCTTAAAAGGAATTTTGGCAACTCTTATGATAAAGCAATTTTTTAAGATAAAATGATAAAAAATATAGCAAGACATTCATAATTCTACGGGATGTTATAAATTGAATATATACTATTTGTATTAAATAATTTTATGTTTTTATCCTCTCCCACAGGCAGGGGAGGATGGGGGGGTTCGCGTGGAAAGTGTATGCGTGGAGGCAGTAGGTTCCGCCCCCTGCGGGGGACTCTACCTCCAAAAAAACTAATCTAACCCAACCCAATTATTGTCTGGATGGAAAAGTATATGCGTGAATACAATAGATTCACACGAGATCTATCATTGTATATGCGGTTCGGATTTTCAACTTTCCACGCGAACCTAGGTCTGCCCCCATTCACCTTTGATGCCTGCGGGGGAAGATAAAAACATAAAATTATTCAATACAAACAGTATACATTCAATTTATAACATCCTGTAGAATTATGAAGAGATCTTCCTATATTTTTTATCATTTTATCTTAAAAAATGGCTTTATCATAGAAGTCGCCAAAATTCTTTTTAAGGGCTTTTATTTTAATCCAAAACGAAGCTTTTCACAAAGTTTTATCAAAATCGGAGGTGCACCGTTTTCGGAACTCCACCCCTACTTTATGTATTTGTTACTGTATTTACTTTATGTATTTGTTACTGTATTTATCACACTTTTTTGTTTTTAAATTTTGTAATGTTTTATGGCTACGTTTCAAACGGCATTTCTTCCCTACTATTGTTTCTCCTATACTCTAGTAAATATCATCTATCGATCGAGTTCGATTATTTTAAAAAAAGAAACGTATATGGAATATTTTGGTTTATGTAAATCTCTGCCAAACGTATTTTTAAATAATATTAAAAATATATATATTTATGCAGATTTTTACTCTTGTATTCAAAAAAAGGACGAGCGTGGCCTTTTTGTGGTAGACAGCGCACTGGTCTATTGAGCCAAAGGTCCCGAGTTCGATTCCCGGTCGAGCTAGAAAAATTATTTTCGCTCGTTCTCCCCTCGGAAGGCAATGGCAAACCACCGAGAGTATGTCTTGCCAAGAGAACTTTTCTAAAAAATATAGCCGTTAGAAATCACTGAAATCAGCGTTAAACTATATAGGTCCCATATACAATGTGTATAATCTACGTGCACAACACATGTATATGAAGAGAAGTCACCACGCTCGGACATGAGATAGGATGAGGAAAAAAAATTTGAAAAAAAGTTAATTAAGTGATATGGGTATTTTGAAAAATTAAAAAATTAAAAAAATTTTTTTGTTGCTGTTTTAAAGTACTTTTTAAATCATTTAATTTCCATTTTGGAAAATTTTTCTGTTTTATATAGTTTCAAAGATATTCGACCCGAAAGGGAGAAACCGATTTTTTTCAAAAGGATGTTTCACCCCTTAAACATGCGTATGGGCACGTATAAAAAAATACGTGTCCCTTATTTTTATCTAGAAAACAACATATTAAAACCTCATCAAAATCGGAAGGGGGCACTTCTGTAGGTCTCCTTGTACAAGTGCTCATAATCCTTTTGTTTTAATCTTTTTTATATACGTACCTTATATAGTTTATAGGACAATAAAATATATTAAATATGTTTACCATTTTGCGTTTATTTCATTCTTTTTTAATTTAATTAGTTTTTGTTTATAATAAAAATATAATAGTAGTAGGACTACCAGCCTAAATCTATATATATAAAGGAAGATGTCCTGACTGACTGACTCACTCACTCACTGCCCTCACTCACTCATCAACGCCCAGCCCAAACCCCTGAATCGAATTTTTACCAAAAGTATATGAAATAGGGGTAGAATTTTCCAGGGAGTGCCACTATGTGTACAGTTTTTTGTTACCGATTTTCTGGAAACCGATTTTTTTAATTTTTCCTATTTTTCGAAAAATAATTGATCAAATCTCAACAAATTATAGATCAAACAGGGGTTGAATTTCCCGGGGAGTGCTATCAAGTATATAATTTTTCGTTACCGATCTTTTTGAAAACCGGTATCAGAAGTTTGACGAATTTTTTGGGAAATAATTAATCGATTTTTAAAGAATTGTATTTAGAGAGAGAGAGAGAGAGAGAGAGAGAGAGAGAGAGAGAAAGAAAGAGAGAGAGAGAGAGAGAAAGAAAGAGAGAGAGAGAGAGGGAGAGAGAGAGAGAGAGAGAGAGAGAGAGAGAGAGGGAGAGAATGAATGAATGAATGAATTGATCTTTATTAGCCTTCTCGGCTATTTTTTTCAACACATAATCTTACAATAATTCCTCTACATGAGGTATAATATATACTTTTAACTTCCGCTTAAATTGTTCGATCCTCTCGCATTGCCTTATATCAAATGGTAGGGCGTTATACATATTTAGACCTTCATAGAATAGACTCTTTTGTCCGCCCCTCGTTCTACGAAACCGCACCACAATATTCTCAGCCTGTCTTGTTTGTCTGTTACTCACATCACCTACAATTTCTATTTTGTTTCCTAATTGTCTAGGCATTATTCCTCTTATTATTTTAAAAATAAAAATACATACATTATATAATAATCTCTGTTTTATATTCATAAACTGGAGTGCTTGCAGCATCAGGTCTACCTTGGTACGTCGATCACATTGAAGTATAACCCTCATAGCTCGATTTTGCGCAACTTGTAGCCTATTCAGTAATGTGTCACCCATACCAATTAATAACGTTGCACAATACTCAAAGTGAGGTGCTATGATAGACTTATACACAGTACATCGAGTGTACGCCGATATATCATTTCCTATTCTGTTCAGAAAACTCACTTTTTTCCCTATTTTCTTTAACATATAATCACAGTGATTCTCCCAACGGAGTTTACTATCGATCATTACACCCAGATGTTTCGCTATCTCGACACGCTCAATTATAGTTCCATTCAAACTTTTTACTATTATGTCTGTTTTTATTTCTTTCCTTATACTTCTAACTATCATATATTTGGTCTTATCTGCATTCATTTTTAACATATTCACATTCATCCATTCTTCAAGTATACCGAGCACCATATTTAGTTTTATTTCTATTTCCTCACAACTTTCTCCTGTTACACTTGCGGTCGTGTCATCTGCAAATAATCTAAATATACTTCCCTCCGGACAGACTTTAACTATATCATTTATATACAAAATAAACAATAGAGGTCCTAGTACTGATCCCTGTGGCACGCCATATACTGTCTCAATTATTTTAGAACACATATCATTGAATTTAACTTGCTGCTTTCTATTACTTAAATATGATCTTATCCATTCCAGTACCACTCCTCTTATTCCATACTGATATAATTTTTCCACTAATCTTACCCTATCTATTGTCTCAAACGCTCTCCTGAGATCCAGGAATAACACCCCTACCATTTTTTTCTCCTCAATTATCAACTTCCATTCTTCGATAAAACTTTGAATTGCTGTCTCACACGACTGCTGTTTCCTAAATCCCGATTGGTATTCGGTTATTATTTCATTGTCATCTAGAAATTTTTCCAACTGTTTTTTTACAACTAACTCTAATACTTTTTCATATATCGGTAACATATTAATCGGTCTATACTCGCTCGCTTTTTTTGGTTTGTTTACCTTTGGTATCGGTATTATCGTGGATGTTTTCCATCCTTCTGGAAATTTACCTGTCCTAAGCGAATCATTTATTACTCCTACAAACTCATCTTTTATCACATGTAGCACCATTTTCAGTATATCACTACTTATCCCTTCCTCTGTTCCGTTCTTTCGTGGTAGTTCCCTAACAATTTGTTCCAAATCACTTGCACTAATTGGCTCAAAATTTTCCATAATTCCCTTATTCTCAATTACATAAATAGGTCTCCTACCCGTGCCTTCTATCCCCTTTTTACTAATAGATTGCACAATGTTGCTAATACTTTTTACATAATATATATTAAATTTATCAGCTATATTGCATTCTTCTATGTCTTCTAATATTTCAAAATCTACATTATCGATGTTCTCTGAACCCCTTTGCTCACCTTTAATTAATTCTTTTAAAGTTTTCCACATTTTTGTAGGATCACTCCTATTATTATCAATCATATTCTCATAGTATTCTTTCTTTTTTGCCCTGATAAGTTTAACTACTGCATTTCTTTCATTTCTGAAAATTTCCCAGTCCTGTTCTTTACCTGAGTTTATTGCTCTACTGTGAGCCTCATCCCTTTTATCTGCTGCCATTCTAATTACATCTGAATACCACATTTTCCCTTCCCATATTTTCGGAATCTTAAACTTTTTCTTAGGTGCTACAGTATCCAATACACTTACTATACTATTGACAAATCTCTCCGCCCTTATGCTTATATCTAGCCCTTGACCTTGCTCAGTTCTTTCTTCCATTATTCTAAGAAATTCATCTACATTAAATTTACTATAGTCCCTGCCTCTAAATTCTTTATATTTATTTCTATTTTCATTTATATTAAATTCTACTTTTAGCCATGTATGGTCCGTGATTTTAGGTTTCTCATTCACTTGTACCTTTATTTCTTTATTCGAAAAAATTAAGTCTATCATCGTTCGACTATCTTTTGTAACTCTCGTTGGTCTATCAACGTATTGCCTCATCCCTAGGTTTTGCATTACCGTTAATAATTTCTTTGTGTAAAATGAATCTACCATTACATCTATATTAAAGTCCCCTATCACTATACAGTCATACTTTATTATTAAATCTTCAACCGTATCTTCCAAAAATCTCACGAAATCGCCATCTGACGCACTCGGCGAATGATACACTACTGCTATCATACCTTTATACAAATTCTCTCTTATTTCTACCACCACGCACCAACAATTTGACACTATCTTTTTCTTATCAACTATTTTAAATTTAATATCATCCCTAACATATAGCAGTACTCCTCCTGTGTTTCTATTTTCAGCATCACATCTAACTATACTATACCCCGGTACATTGACCTCACTATCCTCAATTTCTACAATCAATCTAGTCTCGGATAACGCTAGAATCACAGGATTCACCCTCTTCATAATCTGATGTTGAATTTCGTCCTTATGCGCCAAGAAGCTTTGTGCATTCGTATACCAGAGTAATTCCGCTTCTCCCTGTGGTTGCTATTTTGCATCTTCCCAGCCGGCTCTTTTTTTCTCTTCCTCCAATACTTTCTTAAAAGTCGGACATTCCGAATCTAGCGCCTCGTGTTCAACATTTATCTTCAAGTTGTACGTCTGATTTTTATAAGTACAGTTTACACACCTCTTCTTTGCCGTCGTACATTCATTCGCCTTATGATTTCCTGCACATTTATAGCATGTTTCTTGTCTCGTGCAATTCTTGGCAATATGGTAATAGCCCCAGCATTTAAAACATCTTCTAACACTAATATAATTAAATATAGGACACTTTCGCCATCCTAAATTTATTTTTCCTCTGTTTATTAGTGAATTATGAGTGCTTTCATCCACTTCAATTATTACGGATCCTTGCTCAGTATCCTTACTTTTTCCTCTTAATATTTTCTTCACTAGGTGCATACAGGATTCTTCGCCAATTCTGTTCTGCTTCTTGATTGTATCTATCAGTTCATCATCCTCCATTTTCATTTCTTCTCCACCAACATTAATTATTTTAATCTTTGGTTTCCTCTTCTGTGGCTCAGAGACTTTGACCTCCTCGCCCATTGCCGCGAGAAAGAGAGAGAGAGGGAGAGAGAGAGAGAGAGAGAGAGAGAGAGAGAGAGGGAGAGGGAAGGAGAGAGAGGGAGAGAGAGGGAGAAAGAGAGAGAGAGAGAGAGAGGGAGAGAGAGGGGGAGAGGGAGAGAGAGGGGGAGAGGGGGAGAGGGGGAGAGAGGGGGAGAGAGAGAGAGAGAGAAAGAGAAGAGAAAGCGCACATTTATTATTCAGCGCCCTGGGATACAATCCCCTCAGGCGAGAGGGGAGTATATAGTACATATGTATATTTAAAAAACTATATATAGTACATATGTATATTTAAAAAACTAATTTAGTCTTTATTTGTATCTATTAACTTTTTAAATGCATATTTTGGTAATCTGCTAAAAGTTAGTAAATCAGCGACGAATAATTTAATTCTGTTTCTTCTTTCCTCACCTTTTATTTTACTGTATGTTTCGATCTCTACCACATGGTCAGAGAGAACGCGTTCTATGTCCATTATAAAAAACTTAAGGGCCGGAACACAATGCAAAGGTACAGGCAAGAGGAATAGGGAATATAGGAACAGAATGCATTGATACATGGCTTCCGATAGGTTGAAAATGTACATTCTGTTGTTATTCCCTATTCCTATTACCTGTACTTTTGTATTGTGTTCCGGCCTTAACTGGTCCATGGTGATATACATATATAATCCATGGTTATGTAGTCCATGGTTATATAGGAAGCTTTTCAGCAAGCGACACAAGTCGACACAAAGCATCGTTCTATCTTTCTTTTTTGGTAATGAGTAACAAAGATAAAACGATATTTGTGTCGACTTGTGTCGCTTGTTAGAAAGCTCCCATAGTCAAGAAGGGCAGTCTCAGTACATGGTTATATAGAGTCAAAGGCCCGGAGCGCACCAACAGCTGCCGCATGTTCCAACATCTCTTTTTTTTCATGATTTTTTTTATTTTATACGAAAAAAATCAAACTTGTTTTACTGATAAACAGTAAGTAGTATAAAAATCGATAGAAATTAGTTCTATTGATTATTTTTTTGTTTTTAAGTTCAATTTTCAGAACAATTTAAATTTTGCAATATCTTTTTTTTTTATGCTCCTGATGCACGTGTGCTCTGTGTTCTTCTCTATCACGTGGTGGTAGAGGAACATTAAACTATTAAACCCATCACGTGCTCGCGTCTCAGGTTTGCAAAGAAGCATTTTTCTATTAAAAGAAATGTTAAAAACTGTTTTTTCTTTAAAATATTCAATTATATATGCACATACTGTTAAAATTAAATTAAAAAGAAGTACACAAAACACGTGCTTGAGATATTTTATATTTTACAAAGAACTATTTTATTATTTTAAAAAATTTGAAAAACTATTTTTAATTGTAATAATAATAATAATAATAATATATATGTTTAATTATTTAATAATAACATATATGTTATTAAAATTTATATTTTATCTGCAAACAGGAGCACGCTATAATCTAACCTCAAATTCTCTTGCTTCCTCGCAGAGAAAGCTGTTTTCATAATCGTATATAGACCTTTGATCGCATATAAAGCTAGATCTAATCAACCAAGTTTTTTAGTTTTTAATGCCAATGTGTTCAGAATGTTCTAAAACGTCGGACAATCGCATGAAAAAGAAATGTCCGTATGTATGTGTGTGTGTGTGTGTACGGATTTATCTATAACTCAAGAACTAATCAACCAAATATTAAAGAATTATGTATATAGAAGTAGAAAATGTAAATATTTTAATTGGAATAAATTTTGAATTGTTTTAATTCGTTTTCGTCTAACGGTAACTTGTTAATCAATTTTAAATTTTCAGCTCAGAGTAAGACAGACTTAAATTTATATTTAGTCTCTCACGATACTTCATATAGACGAGACGCTAATCAAGATTTCTTTTCTTTTTTCTTTCACGTGATATAACCATCGATTATCGCAAATCGTTTGAAGAGGCGCTACAACGTCACTCTCCAAAATGGATATTTTAAGACCTACTAAAGATTCACATTCTTTTGCGATACCAGGTATGTGAATTTTTTAATTAGCTGCATAAGCATAATAAAAATACTTAAATTTACTTATTTACTTTTTAATTTCTTAAAAAAAATACAATAAAATAAGGTGCGGAATTCATAGATGTTTGAAATCAAAACAGATACTCAACTCTATAGTAACGTATAGTTTTCAAAATTATATTATTACCTTACAGTTTTTATTTGCTGATAATTACATTTAATAAACATTTTGTGCATCTTCTTAAATGTATAAAATATATTGTATCTAACATAACGGTCTGAAAATTGCTTGCATTTAATATATTACACGCAATTATCACAATAATTTTAATTACAATACATTATCCTTCGTCGTGTGTATTTACTTGTTACATTTATATATCATTATTTATTACTTATATTTTTTTTATTTTCCTAATTATAAGAATTGGCACGTGTAACCGATATCCATTTAGAATTGATTGTGGACTTTAAACGAAGAGTTCTTAAAGGAAAAGTGATTTTGACAATAACAAGGCTACCTTCAATTAATCAGATTGTGAGTGAAAATTTCCTTTTATATTAAGTAAAAATTTTGATTGCAGATTATTAATATGTAATATCGAATAATTAGATTTTAGATAACCTCGGACTTGTTATATCAAGTGTCACTAACGTGCTTGACGGAACACTTTTACATCATCATCATGTTGTAACTAATTCTGCCTTTGGAAGTCCATTTTGCGTAGATTTACCACCAACTATCGGCACTACTTATAACCCTGAGTAAATATATAAGATATTTTTAGAGAAATATATTTACTAAAAGTTATTGATGTAAGAATTAAATACCAATACGATACTTTCAGATGTAAAATTCAAATTGAATATGAAACAAGTCCAAACTCTCCTGCATTATACTGGCTAACAGCCGCGCAAACTGGCGATGGTAAACATCCCTTTTTACTGTCTAACAACAAGGTAAACTAATCAAACAAATATATTCTTCTATATAAATGTAGAGTGTATAAAAATCTGTATTCTTTCAGCTAATATATGCTAGATCATGGTTTCCTTGTCAGGACACCCCGTCTGTCAAATTTACGTACTCGGCTAAGGTAAGAATTTAAACACAATTGTGGTATTTTATATGCTTCCAGCATTTATTTATTTACATAAAATTGATGACATTTGATTGATTATTATTGACATTATTAATAAAAGTAATAAAATTGCGAAGAGATAGAGACTGCATTAGTAAAAAAAAAAACTAAATGTTTTTGAACACAAATGCTTATATTTTCTTAGAAACTGCTTCAGTAAAACTAAAATAAAATATTTATTTAATTTTTATATTTGTATGTTTTATTTTTTAGATTTTGGTACCAAAAAATTTTTCAGTTTTAATGTCCGCACTTTCGCATAATAATGTAGATCGCGAGGATCCGCAGCTAGACCAATATGAATTCCGTCAACATTTACCTGTATCATCTTGTGCGGTGATTATTGCTGTGGGTTTATTACAAACGAAAAAACTTAATGAAAGAATGAATATATTTGCCGAAGAAAACATTTTTAAGACCAATTATATCAAAATTTTTCGTTACACTGCAATTGAAAAGATGTTGCAAATTGCCAAAAGATTGTGTGGTTCTTATATGTGGGGTAAAATATTGACTAGATTTTTCTATATTATTTATTTAAATTTAATTAAATTTAAATTTTTTTAAATTTTAAAAATTATTTTGATATGTTTATTTAAATTTATACAAATAATAAATTTTTGTTTTTGTGTATTATTACACTGCAAACCCAAGTGTATTAATTTTAGCTCTTCATACACATTTCTTGCCGTTTTAAATCATGCCATTTAACACGATTGAACATATTAATTTTTAATTATACACGATTATGCACGTTAAATGACGCAATTCAGCACATAAAGAAGTGTGGAAAAGAGCTTCAGTCAAATGTGTCATTTTTAGGGCCAGTTTCACCAAAGTCGATTAACTGTAACCTTCAATTAAACTCACTCTTTATCTCTTTCTAAGGGGGACAGAGAGTTAGAAAGAGAGGAAGAGTGAGTTTTTTATAATCGAAAGTTACAGCTAATCGACGTTGGTGAAACTAGCCCTTGGTCATTTCGATCTGTGTAAAAATAACACACTTGGATTTGCAGTGCAATCTTTCTTTTATGTTTTCTTGTTATTACGTTTAAAATAATATCTCCAGGTAGATACGATATATGCGTGCTTCCACCAAGTATCGCTCATTTCGAAATAGAATGTCCATGTGTGACATTTATTTCACCGCTTCTACTTCACGGAGATCGTTCTTATGTCGGTGATTCGCTTGCTCGGAACATCTCACAGAGCTGGGCAGGAAATTTAGTTTCGTGTTCGAATTATGAACATCTGTGGTTAAATAAGAGTTTCAGCCTTTTTATTTCCAGAAAAATTGGACGCAGTGTTTTATATCATAAAGGTATAGATGTTTATCTTCAAAGGGAAGGATTAAAGAACCTGAATAGTTTGGTAAGATTAATGTCTTAGTTAATACTTTGACTATAGGTAACAAAATAAAGTATAATAAAAAATGTTATTAATTGACAATATTTTACATTGTATATGCATCATAAACACACACCTAATTCCTAAATTCTTACTAAATTATTTTCTGAAACTGCATTGTGTAAATTGTATTGTAGGTCCAAGAACCCAAAAATGTCAACAAGCTAAGATGCTTATTACCCAATTTGGAATATTTGTCACCTGATATACTCACTAAATATGTGCCTTACGAAAGAGGATATTTTCTCTTATGTCATCTAGAGAATATGTTAGGAGGACCCACAGTATTCGAACTATTTCTTCAATCTTATTTTGATAATTTTGCATTTAGAAGTATTAATACTGCAGATTGGTTAAACTACTTACGTCAAAAATTTCCTGACAAAGTAAAGGTAGCATTCTTTTTATACATACAAACTATGGTTTTATCACTATTCATATGTTTAACATTAAAAATAATGACTTTTTTGTTGATTTCAGATGTTAGAAGATGTTGAATGGCACTTGTGGTTCGGTAACATTTTTTTCACACCTATTATGCCGGAATTGTCGGAAATGTCCGCATGGGAAAACAAGTGTTTTATATTAGCTAAAAAATGGATTAATTGGGATATTCGGCGTGTCCATGATATACCACCTTTTATGACAGCAGACGAGAGGAACCTCTGTAACATTGAGAAAATATTGTTATTAAACAATCTACATTCTTCTCATCAAAGTCTGACCACAGTAAAACTGTATTCTTTAAACAATTGTTTCTTTTGCGGTATCCAAAATGGTGGTGAAATACGGTAAATATGCATATCCTCTCATTCAAATTGATTCGCAATTGTTTAACTTAAAGCGCATATATTTTGCAGGTTTTCTTGGCTGCTATTGTGCATCAAAGTTCAATGGGATAAAAAAGTTGAATCAGCGTTGAACTTTGCCGTTAAATATTGTTCGCCAAATTATGCATATCCTATATTTAAATCTCTGTGCAAATGGCGAGAAATGCGTCTACTAATGATCGGACAGTATTATCAAAATAAAGAAAAGATATTAAATGAAACCCAGGAGAAATTAAATAAAATTTTATAGTCTTTATTTTTGTAACAATTAGCATGATTTTGTTTTTAATGGGTAAGTCATATATATAGTTTTTAATGGCTGGTTAGTAACTATAATATAAAATAAATAATTAAAGAAAGATGGAGCGTGAAGCCGTAACAAGGTGTTGGTGTTCATATATTCTATACTTACGTATAAAGAAATAACGAATTGTAATGTACATATCGTACATATACATATATTCCAATTTAATAAACTGCGCGCCGCAAATTTGTCGGACTTGAAACACAGCTATCTTTTGGCACATTAATACCTTTCCCTACCCCGGAATTAAATCTACACGATTTAATTGTTTAAAAAACGTAAATAATTTATTGCGAAAAGTATTACCTCAGCCAGGATCTGGCTAAAACGTCCTAACTAAAATTAATTTAGTTAGGAAATTAGTTTTTTTGTTCTAATGCTTAAAAGACGGCTGTAACATGTATTCGTCGATTTTTCTGATAATTTTATTAAAAAATGATATTTGTTGGATTTCAATTATTGCTAATAAAATATTTGCGAATTTATTCGATTTGTAGTGGATTTGTGCGCTAGAATTGAATATATTACAATATGAGAGTAAATAAAAAAATAAATTTTTTTTTAACCATAAAATTACATTTAATACATTAAAAAACATAGAGAGTAAATTAAAGCTTAGATTTGAAACAACGTTAAAAAGTAATATATAATATATTTGTGTATACGAATGATGAAAAGAAATTATGTATAATATGCATTATATCAAAATTATATAGTAATGTGTATGTGGAAAGCCATGGCATAATAAGCAATATATATTTTGTTTACATATAAGAACAACGATAAGACTAGAAATAAAGTTCACTCTTGAAAAATGTTCAAAATATTTAAACACATAAATGCGTGTATGTGCGTACGTGTGAATGTATACGTACAATTTAAAACAACTTGTCTTTCGAAGCGCGGATTCAGCTCTCGGCGGGTCTGGTTTCGAACCCTGGCGGAAATATTTCTACAAAATTTAAAAAACTATAAAATATAATTGCCAGAATCTATTAAATTCTACATGAATTTAAGAAGTACTACAAAATCCTACATGAAAATGCTAGACTTGGAACACTTTTGTAAATTTTTGTAGTATTCTACAAGTAAACAGATGTTTTAATTTTTAAGATTTTGTTTCTTCTTAAATTTTTAAAATTTGTAGATTTTTGTACTATTTTTTATAAATTGAAGTTTTTCATAAAATACTACTTGCAATAATTTCTTGATTTGAGAATATTGTAATTTGTGGTACTATTTCGTAAATATTTCTACAAAAAAATAACCATTTCTACAAAAAAATAAATATTTCAACAAAAATGTACAAATTTCTATTTCTAGTTAAATTTTGTAGTTATTTATAGAAATTTTTTCCGCCAGGGAAGAAGGCGCGGAAGAACAGACACGGAGTTCAGAATTGTAAAAAAAAGTATATTATAGAGTAATAACAGGGGGTTTATTATAAAGTAACAAGTACTCGCAATGTACAGTTTCGTGATGCACGCGTAGATACAAGAAAGGAAGTTTATTATAAAATAATAAATGTTCGCAATGCACAGTGTCGAGATGCACGTGTATTTACAAGAAACGAGCCGACACGGTATACGTACAAGAAGCGGCGCACGTGTGTATAATTCTCGCGGGATGGTATACTAGCGGCCGGGTACGCTTTACGGAGCGATCGCGACGGACGATTGATTCGTCGCGGACGGCACGAAGTAAATACTAATATGATTGGCCTATTAGTTCGGCGCGTACAAGGCGGAGCCGGTTTTTCGGGCGTTCGCGGGCCGAATCGCGTGACAATCTGCCGGTTCGGGCGGAGCTGGTTTTCCCGGTGTCGCGGATCGGAGCGCGTGAAAATGGCGCGAAGCGCGGACGCGGAGATGAGATTGCGCGAGATTTCGTCAGGCCGGTGGAACCGGGAAATCCGCCGAGACGCACTCGACGGAGGTAGAGAACGGAATCTCTACCTCGGCGAAAGAATGGATTCGGATCAAGCCAGCCACCGAGAAGCACTCGATAGATCGGCAGAGAACGGATCCTCTACCCCGGCGGTAAGCTTACTCGTATCGTATGGATCGATCGGAAACGTGGAATCCGCCGAGACGGAGACAGAGAAGTAAGTTTCTCTACCCCGGCTTGATAGCTGTGGAGATGACTTGGAAATCAGTCGATCGTCGAGACGCACTCGACGGAGACAGAGAAGCAGGATTTCTCTATTATACCCCCG
>NW_020210984.1:41003-56225 GCF_003070985.1 Temnothorax curvispinosus | reverse complement strand
AAATTTCAAATGTCTTGAATTTCTTGACTTCCAGGAGGTTGATTAATTTTGAACCGAAGTAAAAAATCACAAAAATGAACAGATTTAATAAATTAAATCGTAGGGGAGACCGGGGCTATTATGTCACACAGGTAAGTTGTCACAAAGCTTATATCTCACTTAACAGATTGAGTGGAATATTCTTCTTATATCTCACTTAACAGATTGAGTGGAATATTCTTCTTTATAGTGTAGGTTGCTCCTATTGTGTTAGTCGGGTGTACGAAATAGCTCGTTTCAAAAACATCGCATGTGATATTTACGAGCACTTTTTAAAAATTGGAAGTCGTGAGTAAATTTTTCTTGCCTCTATTTTTTACTGTTCCGATTTTTGGAATTACACTAGTCGTAATTTCTTTTTGGTCATAAGGAATATTATAGTTTTAGATAATTTTTCCTGTATTTCGTTAACCGTCATTGCAACATAGTTTATATAATTTTCTTTGTTCAAAATGACTGTTCAAAGTAAGTTGTCTCAAATGAGATGGGATTCAAAGTTTATGAGAATTATTTTTTTTTTTATTTACTTAAAGTTTATGAAAATATTACAAAGTTTATGAAAATTATTATTCTTTCATTTACTCTAAGTTTATGAGAATTATATTACAATTAAAGTTTATGAAAATTATAATTTTTTATTCATGCTGCAATATATTATTAAGTTAAATTTATCAAAAACTGGCACTAACCTTAATAAAATATTAAAACGGGACGATTTTTTTAATTCTTTTACCCGTAAGAATTAAAAAAATTAAAAAAATTGGTTTTTAGAAAATTGGTAACAAAAACTACACACTCTATAGCACTCCCCGGAAAATTCTAGCCCTATTTCATGTACTTGTAGTAAAAATTCGGTCCAATAGTTTTTAAGTTATTAACGTTCAAACATACACCACCCGTAAGGATTTTATATAATAGTATAGATTAAAGTTTATGAAAATTATAATTTTTTATTCATGCTGCAATATATTATTAAGTTAAATTTATCAAAAACTGGCACTAACCTTAATAAAATATTAAAACGGGAACTATTTGTCGTATATTTCCTCTACATGAAAGATACATGACAATTAATCAATCCAGAGTCATGTGACAACCAACCCTGGATATGGGGTAATGTCACATTTGCGTGGTTTTGCTTAGAATTAAATAACTTTTTGTGTATAAATATATACAAGTCTAATATTTGTTTCTTACATCTAAAGGATGTAGCTACATTATAAAGTAGTATACGATATTATAAAATATTGTTAACATTGTTTTAAAAATCAGTGTTTGAAAAATGTGACATCTTGGTCTCCCCTAGATACTCCAGTAATTAAATTTCCTCATAACTTTCAAAAGATAAAATGCCATCTATCGATCAAGTTCGATTATTCTAAAAAAAAAAAACATTCTATGCATATTTATGACTAAAGCGGGGAGCACACACTTCTGCACAACGCATAATACGTAAGCATAAGAAAACTGATTGGTCTATTTCCTTATGCACATGTGTATGGACCAATCAATTTTCTCATGCTTACGCATTATGCGTTGTGCAGAAGTGTGTGCTCCTCGCTTTATGAAAAGCTTTGCCAGACGAACATATTTTTAAACAATATTTAGAAAAATATTGCAGATTTTTATTATTAATTGTATAAATTTCAAAGAAAGATATCTGATTGTCAATTATATAATTATTCTAAATTGAAAAAACTAAAATCCGCAGAGAGGACATATTACCTCTTCTTACCGCCACTCCATGGGCGCCGATTATGCTTTCTGCTTATTTAGAATAAAGCAAATATGTATCGGAGTATTAAAAATAGAAAAGAGGCATACTAGAGAAAATGTAATTAAAGAAAACCAGTTCCGAAGTATGTGACAGTTTTATTATTTATATACTAAATTTTAACTAATTCGAATATGTTTATGCGTGAAAAGTCACATTCACTTTGACGTTCTAATAAACAGAACATGTTACCAAACAAAAAAAAGTGATAAAAGTTAAAAAGAATAATATGCTTTTGTGCCACCAATTTAGATTTACAGTTCTATTATCACAAGTCGTTTGAAGAAGCTACAACGTCACTCTCCTAAGATGAATATTTCAAGATCTGCTAAAAGTACTAAAGATCCACACTCTTTTGCATTACCAGGTATTTCAATTATATAAAATTTGCTACATAAGCATAATAAAAATACTTAAAATTTAGTTATTTACTTTTTTCTAAAAGAAAAATACAAAACAAAAAATTTGTGCAGAATTCATAGATGTTTAAAATCGAAATTGCTACACATATACTTGATTCTATAGTAAACACAGTTTTTCAAATTAGATTATCTCACAGTTCTTATTAACTGACAACATTCTGAGAATCGTTTTAAATGCATGAAATATATTGTATTTAGCATAAAGAATTGAAAATTGTTTGCATTTTATAAATAATATTACATGCAGATTTAATAATAATTTTAATTAGCAATATATCATTCTTTATCGTGTATTTACTCATCATGACATTTATATATTATTATTTATTACTTATATTTTTTTATTTCTGTATCTTTCTGATTATTATTAGAAGAGCCATGTATAACCGATATTCATTTAGAATTGATTGTGGATTTTAATCAAAAAGTTCTTAAAGGAAGAGTGACTATAATAAGGAAACCTTCAATTAATCAGATAGTGAGCAGACATTTCCTTCCATAACGAGTAAAAATTTTGACTGTATAGTAGATTATTAATAAATAATATTGAATAACTAGATTTTAGATAACCTCGGACTTGTTATAAGACGTGTCACAAACGCGCTTGATAGAACAGTTTTACATCATCGCGGCATCGTATTGTATTTAATCCTGCCTTTGGAAGTTTTATTTGCGTAGATTTACCACCAACTGGTACTACTTATAAGCCTTAGTAAATATAATATATTTTTAAAGAAATATATTTACTAAAAATTTATTAATGTAAGAATTGGACTCACAATACGATACTTTCAGTTGTAAAATTCAAATTGTATATGAAACAACTCCATACTCACATGCATTATATTGGCTAACACCTGCGCAAATTGCCGATGGTAGATATCCCTTTCTATATATTGTCTAACAACAAGGTGAACAACAAAACCAAACAAAGATATTCTTCTATATAAACGTAGAGTGTATAAAAATCTATATTATTTCAGCTAATATACGTTAGAGCATAGTTTCCCTGCCAGGATACGCCGTCCGTTAAATTTACGTGCTCTGGTAAGGTATAAGAATTTAAACACAGGTGGTATTTCTATTCTTCCAGCATTTATTCATTTACATAAAATCGATGACATTCCATTAATTATTATTGACATTATTGATAAAAGTAATATTGAAGAAGAAATGGATTGCATTAGTTAAAAAGAAATTAAACGTTGTTAAAAATAAATGCCTATATTTTCTTAAAAACTGCTTCAGTTAAACTAAAATAAAATATGTATTTAATTTTTATATACGTATATCTTATTTTTTAGATATAGGTACAAAAACCTTTTAATGTTCTAATGTCCGCTCTTTTGCAAGGTATGCGCAAAGGTCCGAAACTAGACGTATATGAATTCCGAAAAGAGATACCATCTTATGCGTGAGTTATTGCTGTGGGTTCATTATGCGGACAAAAAAACTTAATAAAACAATGAATATATTTGCTGAAAACAACATGTTTCAGTATAGCTATCGATAATCTTCATTATACCGCGATTAAAGAAATGTTGCAATTTATTAAAGGTTTATGTAGATCTTATGTGTAAGGTAAAGTATTGACTAGATTTTTTAATATTAGTTATTTAATTTCAATCAAATTTAAATTTCTTTAAATTGTTTAAAAATATTTTGATATATTTATTTAAATTTATACGTAATAAATTTTTGCTTTTATGCATGATTACACTGCAAACTCAAATGTGTTATTTTAGCTGAAACTCTGCTTATGCATTTCATGCAGTTTAAATTCACGTCGCTTAACACGATTGATATTAACTTTTAATTTCATATAATTAAATAACGTAATTTAACACATAAAGAAGCATGTAAAAAAAGCGTCAATCAAATGTGTCATTTTTAGACGTTTTTGCGTGTAAAAATAACACACTTGGATTTGCAATATCTTTTGTTTATATTATTACGCTTTAAATAATATCTCTATTATTTCAAAATAGAATGTTCATGCGTGACATTTATCTCACCGTTCCTAATTTGCGGAATTGTTCTTATGTCGGTTATTCGCTAGCTCGGAACATCTCACAGAGCTGGGGAGAAAATTTAGTTACATGTTGCAATTATGAGCATTTGTGGTTAAATAAGAGTTTCAGAATTTTTATCTCCAGAAAAATTAAACGCAGAGTTTTGTATCATGAAGAGATAAAAGCTTTTCTTCAAAGGGAAAGATTAAAGAACCTGAATGGTTTGGTAAGACATTAACTTTGATTAGGTAAAAGAAATGGAGCAATAAATAATCAATTATCAATTAATAATATTTTACATTGTATGCATCATAAACACATATCCAATTCCTCAATTCTTACTGGATTATTTTCTGAAATTGTATTGTGTAAATTGTATTATAGGTCCAAGAACCCAAAAATGTCGGCTGGCTAAAATGCTTATTACCCAATTTGGAAGATTTGCCACCTCACACAGTCACTAAATATGTGCCTTACGAGAGGAGACATTTTTTCTTATGTCATCTAAAGAATATTTTAGGAGAACTGACAGGCATTTCTTAAATTTTATTTTAATGATTTTGCATTATAGAATTATTAATACTATACTGTTCTTAAAAAATACTTGTATTAACAATTTCCTAACAATAAGGAAGTATCGTCCTTTTTATACATACAATTACAAACAACAGTTTTATCTGTATTTATATGTTTAACATTAAAAATAATAACTTCTTTGTTGATTTCCGATGTTAGATGGTGTTGATTGGCAGTTGTGGTTTAATGACACTTTTTCTACATCTATCGTGCCGGATTTATCGCAAATATCCTTGTGGGAAATAAAGTATTCTATATTAGTTCAAAAATGGATTAATTGGGATAATCGTGTTCTCTCTCTCCTAATGTACCTTCTCCTGTGACAACAGGCGATAGGAAACGCTGTAATGTTGAGAAAATAATATTATTAAACAACCTACATTCTTTTCATAGGAGTCTGTCCATATAGAAACACTGTATTGTATTTACTATTGTTTCTTCCAGAATATAAAAAACGGAAAAATACAGTAAATATGCATATCCCCATTTAAATTGATTTGCAATTGCTTAATGTTAAGTGCATCAAGTACTTTACAGGTTTCTTTGGCTGCTATTATGCATTAAATTTTGATAGGCTGACAAAGTTGCACTAGCTTTAAACTTTGCTATTGAACACTGTTCGCCAAATTATGCATGTCCTATATTTCGACATTTGTACGAATAAGAAGAAATGCGTAAAGATGCGTAAAACATATAATCGTAATAAAGAAAAGATGTTGGATAAATCCCAGGAAAAAATAGGTTAAGTTCTACACCAAAACTTGTAATTATTTTTGCAACAATTAGCCTGATTTTATTTTTAATGGGTAACTCATTACTAACTGTAATGTAAAATTATTTTTTTATTATAAAGAAAACTCTTAAAAGATGTAAAAATGATTATGAAATAAATTTGGCGAAGGCAAATTTCTCACGCGTGTGTTGTAAGACAATTTCAATAAAGTTTAAAAAGTTGTTTATTTCATTTTATTTATTAGCCGAGTATTATAGAGACTCATTCTGTATTTCCATAAGAACTGTACGCAATTTCCCCACTGTCATTTAATAGATCGATAAATAAGCAGAAAAATTATAGAAGGTTTTGGCAAATATTTTTATAGAGCTTATACTTAATTGATTTTATCATTATACATATATTATATATAAAAAATAAATTTACTTTAGAAATTTTTACGATACACAAAACAAATGTATAAATATAAAAATAAATAAATAAACAGTAAATGTAAATATAAATATTAAATTTTATGCTATTATGAATAGGCAAAAGCAGAGAATGCGAAATTGTTTCCTAATTATCTGCAAGTAGATATATATTATAATAAGTTGTGTTTGTGGAAAAAATAATTAATTATATATTATTTACTATTAAAACTTATAAATTAAGCGCATTTATAATCATGTGTTTTGTTTGTCTGCCACAATGTGATTTGTGTGTAAAATATGCACAACTTGTAAGTTTAACCAAATACAACGATTATCTCAACGAGATGAGTTATTCGTCAACATGCACAATACTCGGACTAAGAAAGTCCGAAAGATTAAAATTCCTTACACAAATTAGTAGGCGAGAGATTGGATGAGAGTGGGTAATCGATAGCCATGACGGAATTTGTACCGCTTTAGCGATCATATATTTCACAGATCGAATCATCATAATAGAGAGAGTGAGTCATGGTATTTTAATATATCTCTATATGCAGTGTAAATCGATATATTTTATTTATTTTTTTTTTAAATTTAATTATTTTTTTAAATTATACTTTACTGTATTAAAATATACATCTCGAATAAATTGGAACTAGCAACATTTTTGAGATATTTCTCGAAGAATAACTATTTTGAAACATAGAAATTACAAATTATTTTTTTACAAGTAGAAATAAGAGATAAACAATTTGATGGTTCAATTAAATAATAATGTAAAATAATAACTATTTTTGATTGAGCGTAATGATATTTTTAACATGATCTTTTGTTCTTATTAAAAGACATCATAAAAGAAATGATAAAACGGTATCTTTTTTTGATGACTTTTTCTAATAAGCTCAAGAGATGTTTTTCACACATCTGTCTGCTTTACCAAAAAAATAACTTAAGAAAAACATCTTTTTCGTTATCTTTTAGGCTGTGTTCGTCTTGACGCTTTCAGCGCTGGAAGCATCGCTCTATCCTTGTTTGATATTCGATGTGCAACGAAGATAAGATGATGCTTACAGCGCTGAAAGCGTCAAGACGAACTCATAATAGGGCCGATTTCACAGTCTCCGATTAACTTGATCCTCTGATTGAACTCACTCTTCGTCTCTTTCTAGGGGGACAGTTAGAAAGAGATACAGAGTGAGTTTAATCGGAGGATCACATTAATCGGAGACTGTGAAATCGGCTATCCTTTTTTAGTGTTATGTGTTGTCTGGATAGTTTTTCTAGTAGAAAACGCTACACGTACCTATCTGCGCTTGCGTCCTTTCATACCTCCACCCTCTAGCTAGTCTTTCCTTTGCTTTCCAGTAATTTACCTGAATTCCTAAGTTTCGAGTTTCGATTTAATACTTTTCAGGACCATGTATTTTGTGTGAGTTGGCAGTCTAGTATATAATATAGATGTGGACCTGCACAGAAGGAGTATTCATTCACTAAACCGCATGTCCCAACAATTGTTCTCTTTCATGGTTTTTTTCATTTTACACAGAGAAGATCAAGTCTGCTTTGTTGATAAACGCAGTAAGTAGTACCTATAACAATCGATAGAAATTAGTTTTTCTGATTAATTTTTTGATTCAGTTCCGAGTTAAATTTCCGGTAATTCTCTTTATTCACTGTGTAATCCTTTGTTCGACTTCTCGTTAGATCGCTGTCCTAATCTGTATCAAAAAATGAGATAAAAGATACATTAAGTAGATTAAAAAATACATTTTGAAAGATTTTAGTCACTTCCCACACAGCAAGCATATTAAAAAGACGTTCAGAATATATTCCGAAGATATCCTATCGCCTAAATATATCTTCGGGATATCTTCTGGACGTCTTTTTAATATGCATGCTGTGTGGGTTAGGCTACGGTCAACGTGACGCTACAAATGCTTTGGACCGTTCTTCTTCTCCTTCTTTCTTCATTGAAAGAAAAGAGAAGAGGAATGCTTTGAAGCATTTGTAGCATCACGTTAACCGTAGCCTTAGTAGCGTAAGTGTAGCGAACGTAAGCAATTTAAATTTTGCAATTTTTTTCTTTAGTGTTCGTGCACGCGTGTATGCCGTATGTTTTTCACTCACGTGGTAAAACACTCTACCACGTGGTGGAACACACTACAACGCTATCCTACAATAACCGTAAGAGTATGTGATAAGACGTAAGCAGTAAAAATTGATCAACTATAACATTGTAAAAATCTTATTAGTCAATATATAGCTTACTGCTTACGTCTTACATTTACTCTTACGATGACTATTGTAGAATAAAACTTTATTGTCATTTAAAAATTAAGCGCCGTAAGTGAAGAAAATGTGGACAATCTGAATTTTGTAATATTTTTGGTTTTTCTTTTGTGCTCGTGCACGTGTGTCACGTGCTGGCAGAAGAGCACAGAGCTCGCGATATTTCAAATTTATAAAAAAAACATTTTTCTATATTAAAAAGATTTTTTTAAACTGTTATTTTGTTTAAAATAATTAATTATTTAATAATATATGTACATGCAGACTACATAGTAATGTCAGTACTATAAGCAATGTGAATGTAAGCAGGATAAACTTACAATTACATTATATAATCTTACCGCTATAATTATATATACATATAATATTACAATACATTGCATATACTACAGCATATACTACAAAAGCAAGGATTATTATTCTCCATATTTTTTTGTCGTTTTTTAAGGAGAAGTATGACATCCCACAATCAATCTTTATATTGCGAGAGTTGCAGTAGGTACCCCTATGTCGACAGAGTATCCGTAGGAGTAGAGGATAGTGTTGATTTCATCTATCAATATGGAAAGAAAAAATTTGTTTCCAAAAAACACGCCAGTTATAGCATATTTTATACTGCCCCTGACATAATTGGGCCACCCAAATTTCAAAACTATGAAGAACTATTTTATTTACCTTTTTTTAAAAAAAAATGGTTGGTATGTGTATTTCCTGATATTACATGTTATATTGTTCCGTAAAAAGTAATCGCAATTTAAACTTACAAGTGTTCGTAGTATTTGACATCTTTTGACTTTTTATTACAGGGATCGAATAATGATATTTCAATATCTCCATGGCAAAACGAAGAATTTGCTGAAAAACGATTTTATATATATGAGTTATCGAAGGGGGCGCCGAACAAAAATAATTATATTAGTATGTAATATTTAAATTAGCAAATAAGATATTGTTAAAGAAGCTTTTGTTGAGAAGAGAGTATAATTATATTTTCTATTTTGAAGATATCGAGTTTCATGAAGCTGTATATCCAATTAGAGTATCTATTTATGAAATACATAATCCTGGAAGCGTAATTCAAATTTGGGCTCAAGATTATTCTAATAATCGGTGGTTCAAGTTGTGGGATGAATGGTCTCAGATTGTACCGCCGACATCAAGATTATTTTCTCCACCGCTGTTGCATCCGTGTAACTTTAAAACCAAAATGCTCAAACTAGTATTTAAGGACAGTTTACCGTTCTCTTACACAATGCTAGATGCCGTGATGCTCATCGGTACATCAGAATTGATCTTTTCGAATCTTAACGAGAGCTTAACTAATATGTTAAAAAGAATTAACTGTACGTACTCTTTATGCCATGACGATGTTCATAATTTAACAGCAGATGTAAAAAGTGCACACTTGGATATAGTTTATCTGCAAGAAAATTTTCCTAAATATTGTATTATTTGGAGAAGGTATTATTATCGTCGACTTTAGATAATATTTAAATTCTTTTTTTTTTTAATGAAAATTAATTTGTTTCGATAACATTTGCAGCGATACTTGTAAGAGTGTATTAAAGCATAAAAAGGCATCTCAGGAGATAATACCTTATGTGCAACTTAATGGAGAGAAGAACTCGCGTCATATTTTATTAAAAAGTGATTCAAATTGGACAAAGCAAATGAAACTCTCTTCAGATAAATCCAAGGAGCTTTGCAGTTTGTCTACCCTTCCTGTAAAGTATTCCAAGAAGTCTATTTCTCATAATAATATTCATTGTAATGTCATCTCGAATATTAAAGTTTTATATTTTATTTTTGCAGGATGAAATACTACTAAAGATATTTAAAAATTTGGATTTGATGACGTTATGCCGCGTGAGTGAAGTAAATCGGTACTTCAATAATTTAATACGGGATCCTGAACTTTATACACGTTTGAATATGCGAAGTGGATTCCTGCAACGTCCCGTACGTCCTTGTAGATACATGTGCGATATGTTTTGTTATTTTACACCTAGATGTAAATATTTGCGACAGTTAGATCTTACAGACAGCAACTTTGATGTTAAGGATTTAAGTAAGTTTCTTGATAATTGCGGCATGCGTTTAACGCACTTAAGACTCAAGAACTGCTTTGTTGACAATCAAGCCTTACTTAAAATTTCAGAGATATGCAAAAATTTGAAAGGTATGTATATAGTATGTATACGTATAATGTATATGATTGTCAAGATTATGGGTAAATTGCATATATCTAATACAAATTTTTTCTAGAGTTGGATTTAAGTTATTGTAATCCATACATAGACGACGAAGGATTTTCGTACCTCGAGAAGCTGAAAAGTTTGGAACGCTTAAACCTTTCTTGTACAAGAATAACAACTAAACGTCTTTGCAAAATACTGCAAAATAATCAACGGATGCGTGAGTTACAATTCGGACGCTTTATAAATGATGCAATTCTAATAGAATTGCGAAATTCATGTCGTGATTTAGAAGTAATTTTACTGAACACATATGACTTTGGGCACATAAGTTCTAAGGGTATTAATGCCCTCACTAACTGTAAGAATTTACGAAAAGTGGATCTTTTTCTGTAAGTGTGTATGCTACATTTTCTTTTAAAATACATATTATTGTATTTTTTATTGAAATTTGTTTGCTTTTCTTGCGAGCATCTTGAAAAAAGTTACATGATTTTTCTCTTTGCAATTAAAGTACTGTACTAATTATATCATTTTTGTTACAGAGACTACACAAACCCAACTACTGAGAGCTTATTTAGACTTCTTTCTTCTTGTCAAAACTTGCAAGAGGTTTATTTGTCAAGAGGTTCTATGGATCAAAATTGGATGTCTCAATTTTCTCTCACTGGTCACAATTTAGAATTGCTAGCGCAGTGCAAAAACTTGGAAAAGTTGTATCTTAACCATGTGAAACTTGATATAGGTAATGATAAATATTCCATTATCTTGAAGCAATGTCCTAAACTGCAAAAGTTTTATCTCATACGCTGTAAAATAACCGATCGGTTGGTTATTCAATGGAAGGAAAGATATCCGCATGTGTCCGTCTATACATTCCGCTAATAATTTGAATGGTTTTTGTTTATTAGTTCAGGACAAATCAATTTACTTTTTATTTGTGTTTACTTTTTATATTTTTATACTTACAAATTTACTTTGTAAAAAATATCTGGTGAATTAAGTTGTAAGAAGTTAATGTTTAATAAAAACAAAATATTTATATTTATTTATAATTTTGTTATTTTTGATCAGTTTTATCTTCCTTTTCTTTTTCATATGTAATTTGACTTTCTTCGAGCGATTGTGTCATTTTTTTTGTTTTAAATAATTGTTCAGCGAAATACTGCAAAAGCTACATTAGTAACATCGTTAGTAAATTTTTGATATTTTTTTCCACAACCGTATCTCTTTCAAGAATTTATTTAGAAATATATTTCTTGTGAAACTTTTTCTAACCACAGTTATTAAAATAAAAACAGTTTTTAAAACAGCTTTTTGTGAAGTTTGTTGTAAAAATTTATTTTTATACTGTTCTGAAATTAAACTCATAAAAGCTAGTATGAATATTGGCAGAATTTGTCTGCTATTTTTTGGTAAAAATTACACTATAATTTTTGTACATTTAATTTTTAAATACTCAACCTTGCTTGCGCTCGTTGCAGAGCATATAGTGCGATTATATAATTTATCTGTATTTTCGAAAATTGGTTTTACCGTTATTTGTCCCCCTTGATATCCTACAACTTTTGTCTAAAATATAATGTTTTTTCATACGTTCCATATTTTTTTAGATATTTGTCTGAGGCATATAAAATGCCACACTCTGTATATTGATTATATTTAACATTATATAGGGGAGACCGGGGCTAAGCCGACAGCGGGGCGAACTTGATGACACTAGGCTTTTTGCCAATTTAAATCTATCGTAGAAACTTGCCTTTGTTACTGTAAATGCGTCTTTATGTGCCAGTATTATCAACGGAATTTGGTAACATTCTGAGTTATAGTGTAATTTTTAACGCGACGTAAGTGTTTTTGATAGTGAAAAGTAATTTTTCTGATCTCTCGAAAATATCTACTCTTTCATCGAGCTAAGGGTCGATTCAGACACAGCCGTGCCGTATCCGTACCGTGCACGAAACAGAAACATCAGACAAGGATGGAGACAACATTAGACAAGAATGGAGACAATAGGTATCCTTGTCTGATGTTCTGTTTCGTGCACGGTACGGATACGTCACGGCTGTGTCTGAATCGACCCTATTACTCTTGCGAATCTACCGGTAAGTGATTTTGATGGAAAATTCGATGCTTTATACTAATCCGATAATAATTTTTGCATATTTTTAAAATTTATATATTTTTGGAGTAACAAAAGTAAAAAACGACGTTCGGGGCTAAGTCGACACGACGCCACCGGGGCAAAGACGACACTAACCTAAAGTGACATTATCGCAAAAAAGGTCATTGTTTCATCCGATTCCGATGACGATTTAAGGAGCATCTGTTGCGTCTGTTCTGAAAACATTTCATTAGCTTCTAATAACAAACAATGCATCTTATGCAACCGTATGGCTCATGACGAATGTGTGCGCACATCTGATCGCGAGTTTACGTGTATAAATTGTTTTTCAGACAGTTCAGAAAAAGATAATTAAAAGTTTAATCTTTTTTTTTCTCATTATTTTAAATAATTGTTTACTTTATTTCGACTTTTTGTTCCTAATGCACAATGTCTTTTTATTTTATAAACAATGTATTTTTATTTTTAAACAATAAAAAAAAAGTTCCAGATCAAATTGTGTCGATCAAACAAAGTGTTGAGTTTGCCCGGCGGGGTGTCAAGTTCGCCCCGTCATTTTTCAATTCGAAAATTTGTCTTCGCGTCACTTTTCCTTTTCTGGCGGCAAAACAAAGCGACGTACAGCAAAACTTCCTGAATCAATTTTGTACCTGAAGAAACACTCTTTAAATATATATCATTGAATTTGCCTAAAAATTTTAATTAAATATTAAAAATTGCCTTTGAAAAAATAGTGTCGGCTTAGCCCCAGTCTCCTCTATGCCATTTATACTTTTTTTTTACAAGAGATTTACGAAGAAGACGAGCTACTTGAAGACAAAGCATGGCGCAGTGCCTCAGGAATTAAAAATATATAAAAAATAGAATTTATTGTATTTTCATAAAATAAAAAATATGTACTTGTAGAATAAAATAAAGAATAAAATAGGATTATTTTAAAAATTAAAAGAAATATACGTCTCAGTGTAAAAATAACTGTAAAATACATAACTGTTATGATTAATGATATAGCCATCAATTAAGTCTACGAGTCACTTGCACTTACTATAGAAAAATCTGAATATGGGTTTTTACATTGCGGGTTCATTATAACGCATTAATCATTTCGTGTAATTATAAACTAGGCTTTATCATGTTTTATTTCTGGAATAAGAGCCTAGTCAATGGGTTGCGTAAGCCATAAGGAAGGAATTAAGTTCTGTCTGAGATGAGTATATCGAGCAATTACGTTGGCAAATACGTCATTCTTACGTATAACGAGTAATAATGAATGACTTGGCAATACGAAAACTTGGATTTCTCGTAAAAATTCTAATTGAATGCAAAGTAGTAGACCTTCCTCAGAACTTGGAACAATTTAAGATTCGATCGAGAATAGCGCGAAAAATATTATATGTCCGTAAATTATATACATCTAAAAAAATCTTCAAAAGATTAGAACCTCTTTCTTTATGGTTTAGGTACCTATCTGTAAAATCTCGAATTCTCTCTATGTTTGAGATAGCGATAATATAGAAGAAATAAAGTAGACTAATTCAAAACTCGAAAAATTATTTGAAAAATCTACGCGGTATCTGAAGAGACATTTGAAGAATGTTTTAAAAAAATTAAAACGTCTTTTAACCGTCTATTACGTTTACAAATGACTAAAATTTCTAATTCAACAAATTCTTTATCTATAATATTCAACATCTAACATCGATGTGTTTTATTGTAAGTGTTCGGCGACATGATTTAAAAGCGATTTGAAAGACAAATGCTTATCTGTTGCAAACGCGTAATGTAATAAATGTACAGGATAATATGCAGAAAACCATTCACGTTCTCAATGATGTCAGTAATAAGGGAACTCCCGACGAAGAAAAGAAGGTATCTTCGGCTTGGTGTTCCCACCAGTTCCCATATGCATTTTATATACTTTTAGTAAAAATTTGGTCCATTGATTTCCGAGATCATAGCGAACAAAAAAAAGGCTAATTCAAAAAACTTCTGATACCGGTTTCCAAAAGAATTAGTAACAAAAAATTATACATTTTATGGCACTCCCCGGGAAATTCTACCCCTGTTTTATATACAATTCTTTAAAATTCGCTCAATTATTTCTCGAAAAATTAGAAAAATTAAAAAAACCGGTTTCCAGAAAATCGGTAACAAAAAACTATATATTCTATAACACTCCCCGGGAAATTCTACCCCTATTTCATATACTTTTAGTAAAAATTCGGTCAAATGATTTTCGAGATTATAGCGAACAAAAAAAGGCTACAAACTCTGTTGCTTTATAATCTAGATCAGCATAAATCTTTAAACTTTAATTTTCTCACAATAGACTACGTATTACTTCAACTAAAATGTTAGATCTTGAGAAAGAGATCGAATCCTAGATATACGTAAATAAATTCAATAAAGTATCTCAATTGTTATATTCTATTTGTGGCGGCTGATGTCTGCGCTAGAATTGAATAAATTATGATATGAGAGTAGATAGAAAAATAACTTTCTTCTCAACCATAAAATTACGTTTAACATATTTAAAGAAATACATATAGAAAGTAAATCATAGACTTGATTTGAAACATCGCTAAAAAGTAATATATTCGTGTACATGAAACAACATGTAGGCATCATAGAAATTACATATTAA
>NW_020210984.1:0-26003 GCF_003070985.1 Temnothorax curvispinosus | reverse complement strand
AAGATAAAATCCTGTTTAATGTGAGTTTGATTTGTCAGACGTCTGATTGTATATGTTTATGTTTATGCGGTTTTGGAACTTACAGCTGTTTTGTCTATTCTATAATACTTTAATTATAACAAATCATATCGTAAAACGTGTGAAAAGTAAAGCAGGGGTAGAGAGGGGTCAAATTCAGCTCACGAAAGTGTTGCACCCGTATTTCTTAATATAAATATATCAAAGAATAATTGGTAAAATTATTATAAAATTATTTTACAAAGTGTTGAAAGTTACATTTAATACACTAAAAAAAACATAGAAAGTAAATAAAAATCTTAATTTGAAACAACGCTAAAAAGTAATATATAATGTATTTGCGTACACGAATGATGAAGAAGTATGTATACATCATAGGAATTATATATTAATGTGTATGTGGAAAGCCATGGCATAGTAACCAATATATATTTTGTACACATATAAGAAGCATAGGACTAAAACTAAGTATTAAAGAACTATATAACTCTTGAAAAATATGCAAAATGTTTATTAACACATAAATGCGTGTATGTACGTGTAAAAATACAATTAACTATTTCTTTACGTAGTTACTTTTAATATTTTAAAACATGTGTTCCAGCGGTTCACTAATTTAAAGATTCCGTCTTTGGAAAAATTTCGTCCAAGTCATGTATAATAGAAGAGAGATGTTACTGCTTCCTTACGTTTTTCATTTTTCTTATATCGCTTTTCTGCAACAGCAACCTAGAGGACTAATAAAAAATGGTAGTCAAAGCCTGAAAGATCCGGACTGTTGATGAGATAAAATTTCCCAACAAAATTGCTGCAAAATGGGATGTCGTCTGTGTTGACACGTGCGGCCTTATTCCATTGTGCAAAATAATAATGCTATTAGGCAGTCTTCCACGTCTCTTGGATTATAACCGTTCTTCTAAGCTCTTTGTAAATTTCACTAGAATTTTGCCTCTTTGCAATTAATAAAAAAATTGCAGCACAAATTTCAACTTTAAAGTGCGAACTTTAGCGTACGTGACATTTTATGTTTATTTTATCAAAATTCCAAGTGTGTTAGTAGACATATACCTAACATACATAACATACTGAAACTGTTTGTTCATATCTCATGTATTAACCAATATGTCACAAGCGCTAGATTTTCGCGCAGACACATGCAGCAAAAATCAAACATAATTCTTTGTCTCTTTACATACTTATGTATCTATTTAATTACTACACCAACTAGTTTCTTATTCTTCAATATGTCATAAGTAAACATATTCGATTGCACAAAAAATAGTATCAAACATATAAATATATCGCTTAATTTAAAAAAAAAATGCTACTTTTTTATGTATTGGTTACTGTATTTAATACATTTTTTTGTTAGAATTTTCGTATATTCTTTATGCGTTTTAAACTGCATTTCTTTCTTATTATTTCTCCTATTGTTACATATGAATTGCTCAACTGCATAACCATAATGCTCTCTAATATTCTGTTTCGGTTTGGAGTTTAAAATAAAAAAAATTAAAAAAAGTGAAGCATTTGAGAAGGTAATTTAAAAAGATAGAATCCTGTTTAATGTGAGTTCGATTTGCCAGATGTTTATCATTTATGTTTATGCGGTTTGGAACTTCAGCTGCTGTGTCTATTCGCCCCGGAGGACATGTGTAATAATACGCGCAAATAATCTCACTCAATAGTCTCTCTCTCTGTCTCTCTCTCTCTCTCTCTCTATATATATATATATTATATATATATATAATAAGAGGACTCTATATATAAAAGAGTCTATTCTATGAAGGTCTAAATATGTATAACGCCCTACTATTTGATATAAGGCAATGCGAGAGGATCGAACAATTTAAGCGGAAGTTAAAAGTATATATTATACCTCATGTAGAGGAATTATTGTAAGATTATGTGTTGTAAAAAATAGCCGAGAAGGCTAATAAAGATCAATTCATTCATTCATTCTCTCTCTCTCTCTCTCTCTCTCTCTCTCTCTCTCTCTCTCTCTCTCTCTCTCCCTCCCTTTCTATCTTCTTCTCCTTCTCCCTCTCCCTCTCCCTCTTATAAAAAATTAAATTATTTTACACATATTTTAATAAAATTTTGGCATCATTTTTTTTGTGTAAATTATTTCTTGAAAATTTTTTTTTCTATTTATCGAAATTTTTAATGATAATCTTATTTATATAAAAATCGAATAAGTTGTTTCTTTTGTTTTAACTACAGGTTATTGCAAAAAAATTCCAATAACTTTTCTATCACTCGCGACAGTCACGAAAGCCACGAATTGAAGTGACTGTTCACATATAATATGTGAAATAAACAACTTATCCGACATAAAAAAATAAATTGTTATCGAAAAATAATACACATTGTGGCAATTAAACCCATCCTCGAAAAATTAATAAAATTTTTGAAAGATCGGTAACAAAAAACTAATACAGTTTATAACACTTCCCGAGAAATTCTACCTCTGTTTTATATACAATTCTTTAAGATTCAATCAATTATTTCCCAAAAAATTCAAAAAATTTTTTATAACAATTTCCAAAAAGATCGGTAACAAAAAATTATACACTTTATATCACAAAATTCAATTCTTCGAAATTCGGGCAATTAATTTCCGAAAAATTGGAAAAAGTTTGGTACCAGTTTCCAAAAAGATTGGAAACAAAAAATTATACACTTTATATTACTCCCCGGAAAATTCTATCCTTGTTTCATATATAATTCTCTGAGATTCGGTCAATTATTTCGCGTAAGAATATAAAAAATTAGAAAACCGGTTTCCAGAAGATCGGTAACAAAAAACTATACATTCTATAGCACTCCCCGGAAAATTCTACCCCTATTTTATATGGTTTTAATACAAATTCGGTCCAATAGTTTTTAAGTTAAAAAAGTTCAAACATACACCACTTGTAAGAATTAAAAAAATTTAAAAAATGGGTTTCCAGAAAATAAATAACGAAAAACTATACACTCTATAGCACTCGCCGGAAAATTCTACCTCTATTTTATATGGTTCTAATATAAAAAAAAATTCGGTCCAATAGTTTTTAAGTTAATAACGTTTTTTTTTATTTTTCTAATTCTTACGGGTGGTGTATGTTTGAACGTTTTTAACTTAAAAACTATTGGATCGAATTTGTATTAAAACCATATAAAATAGGGGTAGAATTTTTCGGGGAGTGCTATAGAGTGTATAGTTTTTCGTTATCTATTTTCTGAAAACCGATTTTTTTAATTCTTTTACCCGTAAGAATTAGAAAAATTAAAAAAATCGGTTTCCAGAAAATCGGTGACAAAAAACTACACACTCTATAGCACTCCCCGGAAAATTCTATTCCTATTTCATGTACTTGTGGTAAAAATTCGGTCCAATAGTTTTCAAGTTATTAACGTTCAAACATACACCACCCGTAAGGATTTCATATAATATAATAGTACAATAGTATAATAGTATAATAGTAATATAGATAAGATGAGATAAGATAAGATAAGATATAGATATAGATAGATAATAGTATAGATATAGACCAGTATAGATTAACAGCCCATGTTGTAAAAAATAAAGTAGAAAAAGAGAAGGGTCAAATTGAACTCACGAAACATTGCGAAAGTTGCACCCGTATTACTCAATATAAATATCAAAAAATAATCTTGTGTTTGCAATCAGACGGACAGCCTGACTCCTGCCGGCAGACAGCATGTTATTTAACATTCTGTCCTGTCGCCCAGGGGAATACGGCCCATTTCAATGCATAATTAATAATTTAATATTTATATTCAATTAATTGATTGCTAACATACTACTGACATTCTTATCGAAATAATAGCATTTTAGAGAAATAATTTTTCAGAGTATATTGCGTTTTATAAAACGGAAACTTCGACGAATTATAAATCGTTATGCGGAAATTGGACGCATCTAATACTTTATTGCGGCCTTACATAAGACAATAAATTTACATCTATCAACATATATCATTTTCCAATTAATTTCAAATTGTGTTTACGTATTACGTGCATATATATGAATTGCAGGACTGAGTAATGTGCAGAGCAACGAAAAACAATAATATATATATTAAAAACAATAACATATATATCAACCTTTAATTAGTAATTAACTTGTGATGCATTGAATAAAATATTTGACATTTACTTTATTATGTTAAATATTTTATGTCCATTATATGTGTGCGCATATCTTGCAAAGTACAGTGTATATTTTTCTTAGCATCATGATATCACAGGGCTCTTCGCCGACTATAACTACCCTCCGAGTACGAGATTGGCCCGGTGGTAGTGGCTCTTTACCCAATGGGTTGCAAAATTAACGGGGAAGTTAACTGTATTCGTTGCATGTGAACGAAAAAGAAATCTTTTTTATCGCCTATTCATTCACTTTCTGTCATAAGCGCCCTTACAAAGTTTTCAAGGGAGTTGGAGGGAAGGGCAGATGAGTGCTAATATACTGAGGGATACCATTTTTGTTCAGTTTGTAAAAGACTGGAAGTTAAAAAATAAGGTATTTCATTTGATGTAAATTATAAAAATTTAACAAATTATAAAGTACCTATTTGAAAAAAACGATGAAATATAATTATTCGAAGAAAAGGCAATTTTCAAATTTCTTGAATTTCTTAACTTAAGGGGAGTTGATTAATCATGCAACGGGGTAAATTTTTACAAAAGTGAACTACTAACTTATATAATTAAAATCGTATAGATACTCTAGTAAATTTCATGATAACCCTCAGAAGATAAAATCCCATTTATTGATCGAGTTCGATTATTAAAAAAAAAAAAAATTTTTTCAATGTTTCCATGCATATGGAATTTTTCGATTTATATATATAAAGCTCTGCCAGACAAAGGTATTTTTAAATAATATTTGTTAAAGAAATATTCATGCAGATTTTTACTCTTGTATAAATTAAAAAAAAAGTTTCTGATTGTCTCAATCATAAAATTATTCTAAATCGAAAAAAATAAAATAAAGGGAGGGCATATGTCCCTCTTTGCTGCCACTCATGCCATTTGCCTATTTAAAATAAAGGAAATATGTATCTAAGTATTAAAAATAGAAAATAAGACGAGCTAGAGAAAATATAATTAAAATAACTCAGTTTCAAAGTATGTGACGGGTACACAGTTATATGTACTAAATTCAACCAAGTCGAATTTGTTTGTGTGCGAAAAGTCACAGTCATTTTGACGTTCTAATAAACAGAATATATCGCTAGACATAAGAAGGTGAGAAAAGTTGAAAGCAATACTGTTCCCTTGTGCGGCCAGTTTAGACATACACAGTTCTATTATCGCAAGTCGATGGAAAAGGCTACAACGTTACTCTCCTAAAATGAATGTTCCCATTTCTGCAAAAGATCCACACTCATTTGCGTTACCAGGTATTTTAATTATTTAATTAGCTACATTATAAGCATAATAAAAATACTTTAAACTAACGTATTTAGTATTTTCTTAAAGAAAATACAATAAAATAAGAAAGTGCGGAATTCATAGATGTTTGAAATTAAAATTGCTACACATATACTTGATTCTATAGTAATGTACCAATTTTCAAAATTAGATTATCTCACAGTTTTTATTAACTGACAACATTTTGCGCATCTTCTTATAAATATAAATATAAATATAATGTATCTCTCTCTCTCTCTCTCTCTCTCTCTCTCTCTCTCTCTCTCTCTCTCTCTCTCTCTCTCTCTCTAGCATAAAGGTCCTGAAAACTGTTTGCATTTTACAAATAATATTACAAGCAATTGCTATAATAATTATAATATATATTATTTTTTATTATGTGCGTACTCATTACATTTATATATTATTATTTATTACTTATACTTCTTTATTTTTATCTTCTTAATTATAAGAATTGGCACGTGTAATCCATACTGATTTAGAATTGATAGTGGATTTCGATCAAAGAGTTCTTGAAGGAAAAGCAATTTTGACTATAACAAGGCAACCTTCAATTAAGGAGGTTCTACAGATAATGGATGTATCTAAAAATTGGAAAAAACTTTATGGACGTATAAATTGAGATACGAGAAAAGTGCTCGAAAAATTTTAGCATCGGTTACCGTGTAAAAATTTGCAAAAATGAATTTTGAAATCACAGTTTTTAACATAAGCTACATATGGCAGAGGGGCTCTTGGAGACAGGAAACGAGATATTAATTATATAAAGGCGACCTACCAAAGATTCAAAAAACGGAGCTCTTATAGATCTTAATCTAACCTTTTCAGAAATATCGAGAAAAACAAGGGTTATCGCGTAAAATTTTGTGATATTGGCTATTGAAACAGGCCATATCACAGTTCACGTAGCGTGCTTCGAATAACAAGGGAGATTTGGCAATGTCGCAGCGACTGCACCCGCGCGAAAAGTGTACAGCCAGTACAGCACCACAGTATGACAGCACCTCAAACTTAAGCACCTAACGTTTACGAGCGCTTATGGAGAAGTACTCGCTCTAGAATTATGTGAAATTGTGAAATAACCACGGTCATATGAGCAGAACTGTCAAGTTCGCGACGTTACCACATTTTCTTCCATTATAAGCCGCCAGAGTCAAACGAGCACTTACACGATATTTTTAATTATTCCTCGCTTCGACTAATATGGGTATGATATAAGCTCTAACGTCATCAAAATTCACGAAAATATTTTATGAATACTTAGAATCGACGAATTTGAAGATTTTCTCTTCATCTCTCAACTGACTAGAGAGTACCTGTAGAACCTCCTTAATCAGATAGTAAGTAGACATTTTTTTTCATATCGAGTAGAAATTTAGACTGCAATTTATTAATATATATAATATCGAATAATTAGATTTTAGATAACCTCGGACTTGATATAGGACGTGTCACAAACGTGCTTGATAGAACACTTTTAGATTGTCATATTGATGAAACTAATTCTGCCTTTGGAAATGCAATTCGCGTAGATTTGCCATCAATTATTGGCACTGATAACCCTGAGTAAATATAAAATATTTTTAAAGAAATATATTTACTAAAAATTATTGATGTAAGAATTAATGACACCCATAATACGATATTTTCAGCTGTGAAATTGAAATTGAATATAAAACAACTCCACAGTCAGATGCATTATACTGGCTAACACCTGCCCAAACTGGTGGTCATCCCTTTCTGCTGTCTAACAACAAGGTGAATTGGCTAAAAAAAACATTTCTCTACATTAACATAGATTATTTTTTTTTTTGTTAATTTTTTTGTTGTTTTTTTGTTGTTGTTAATTTTAGTTGACGCTCTTCATACACATTTTTTGCCGTTTTAAATCATGCCACTTAACACAATTGGACATATTAACTTTTAATTTTATACGATTATATGCGTGGTCAGTGACGTAATTCAACACATAAAGAAGCGTGTTAAAAGAGCTTCAGTCAAATGTGTTATTTTTAGGGCCAGTTTCACCAACGTCGATTAACTCTTTTTAAGAGAACCAGTTAGAAAGCGATGAAGAGTGAGTCTAATCGAAGGTTACAAAAGATTAAACGTTTCTGTGTAAAAATAACGCACTTGGATTTGCAGTGCAATCTTTCTGTTGTTTTTTTTTTTGTTATTTATACGTTTAAAATAATACTTCTATATAGATAAATACGTTATATGCGTGCTTCCACCAAGTATCGCCCATTTCGAAATAGAATGTCCATGCGTGACATTTATTTCGCCGACTCTACTTGGCGGAGATCGTTCTTACGTCATTTATTCGCTAGCTCGGAACATCTCACAGAGCTGGGCAAGAAATTTTGTTACGTGTGAGAATTATCAGCATTTATGGTTAAATAAGAGTTTCAGCATTTTTATTTCCAGACAAATTAAACGCAGAGTTTTGTATCATGAAAACATAGATGCTTTTCTTCAAAGGGAAGGAGCAAAGAATTATAATAGTTTGGTAAGATATTCACTTTGACTAACAATAAGTAAAGAAATAAAGTAATAAATAATGTCACCAATTGATAATATTTTACAATGTATGCACTACAAACGTGTACACCCAATTTCTGAATTCTTACCAGATTATTTTTTGTGTAAATTGTATTGTAGGTCTGAGAACCCGCAAATGTCGCTTTGCTAAGATGCTTATTACCCAATTTTCAATTCACCTCAGAGTTACCACATGTAATCACTAAATATGTGCTTTACGAGATGGGATATTTTCTCTTATGTCATCTGGAGAATATATTAGGAGGACCCACAGTATTCGAACCATTTTTTATTTCGTATTTTCGTAAATTCGCATACGAAAGTATAAACACTAAGGATTGGAAAGACTATTTGTATAAATATTTTTCTAACAAAAAGGAGGTAACATTTTTTTTATACATACAAACTACAGTTTTATCAGTATCTAATATGTTTATATAATGACCTTTTTGTTGATTTCAGAAGTTAGATAGAGTTAATTGGGACTTCTGGTTTGGTGACGACACTTTTCCTCACCCTAATTTCCTCACCACCCCGCCTTATTTGACCGACCAAATGTCCTCCTTGTGGGAAAATAAGAGTTTCGGCATAGTTACAAAATGGATCGATTGGGATAATCGTGTTCATGATGTACCTTTTCCTGCAGTGACAGCAGACGATATGAACCTCTGTAACGTTCAGAAAATAATATTATTAAACTACTTAAATCTATATTATAGGTTTATGACCATAGAAAAACTGGATTGTATTTACTATCAATTCTTCCGGTTTAACATGAGTGGAAAAATGCGGTAAATATGCATATTCTCATTTAAATTGATTCGCAATTGCTTAATGTAAAGTGCATCTTGTATTTCACAGATTTCTTTGGCTGCTATTGTGCATTAAAATTCGATGGGCTGACAAAGTTGCACAAGCTTTGAATTTTGCTACCGAACATTGTTCGCCAAATTATGCATCTCCTATATTTCAACATTTGTGCGAATGGGAAAAAATGCGTATAAAAGCGATTGAAACATATAATCGCATTAAAGAAAAGATGTTGAATGAAACCCGGAAAAAAATAAAACAAATTTTACAAACTTAACAATTAGCCTGATTTTATTTTTAATGGGTAAGTCATTTAGTAACTGCAATATATAATTCTTTTACTATATGAAAAAGACTCTTAAAAAATGTAGAAATATTTATGAAACTAATTTGGTAGAGACAAATTTCTATATCTCGCGTTTATTTCAGTTTCTGAGTTGCAGAGCCAACGAGATAGGAAATAACTAGATTTCACGATGATGCCTAATGATAATTCCCATCGAATCGTCGAATAACATTTGAATTTGTAAAAAAAAATATATCTCTTATATACAGAATATTATATAATTAATGTATACAGAAACAACATGTAATTATCGTAGTAGAGTAATTTATTGTATTAAACATAAATGTATCAGCATAAATCTTTAAACTTCATTTTTTTTGCAATAGACTACGTATTACTTCAACTAATATGTCAGATTTTGACAAAGAGATCGAATCCTAGATAAACGTAAATAAATTCTTGATACTATCTGCTTGAATCGCGTATGCATACCTCGCATTTTCTCCATTCGATGAATAATATTTATTATATAGGATAAAAATACTAAAAATAGTTATTACCTCATAATCTCAATTTCAGAAAAATTTTTGTGTATATGTTGTTGACATCAATTTTTTATTTATAATATTTATAACTGAAAATTAATTTAGTTAGAAAATTAATTTTTCTTTTCTAATGCTTAAAAGACAGCTGTAACATGACAGCTGTAACATGTATTCGTCGATTTTTTGATAATCCTGTTAAAAATTGATGTTTGTTGGATTTTAATTCTTGCTAATAAAATATCTTCGAAATTATTCGATTTGTAGCGGATTTGTGCGCTAGAATTGAGTATATTGTAATATGAGAGTAAATCAAAAAATAACTTTCTTCTCAACCATAAAATTACATTTAATACACTAAATAAAACATAGAAAGTAAATAAAAATCTTAATTTGAAACAACGCTAAAAAGTAATATATAATGTATTTGAGTACACGAATGATGAAGAAGTATGTATACATTATAGGAATTATATATTAATGTGTATGTGGAAAGCCATGGCATAGTAACCAATATATATTTTGTACACATATAAGAAGCATAGGACTAACAATAAAACTAAGTATTAAAGAACTATAACTCTTAAAAAATATGCAAAATGTTTATTAACACATAAATGCGTGTATGTACGTGTAAAAATACAATTAACTATTTCTTTACGTAGTTACTTTTAATATTTTAAAACATGTGTTCCAGCGGTTCACTAATTTAAAGATTCCGTCTTTGGAAAAATTTCGTCCAAGTCATGTATAATAGAAGAGAGATGTTACTGCTTCCTTAAGTTTTTCATTTTTCTTATATTGCTTTCCTGCAACACCAACCTAAAGAACTAATAAAAAATGATAGTCAGAGCCTGAAAAGTCCGGACTGTAGATGAGATAAAATTTCCGAACAAAATTGCTGCACAAGGGATGTCGCTTGCGTTGACACGTGCGGCCCTATTCTATTGTGCAAAATAATTAATGCTATTAGGCAATTTTCTACGTCTCTTAGATTATAACCGTTTCTTAGCTCTTTGTAAATTTCACTAGAATTTCGCTCCTTTGCAATTAAGAAAGGAATTGAAGCACAAATTTCAACTTTGAAGTGCAAACTTTAGCGTACGCGACATTTTATCAAAATTCCAGGTGTGTTGGCAGACATATACTTAACATACATAACACATTGAAACCGCGTTTGTTCATAATTCATATCTCATGTAATAACCAATGTCTTCACGCAGCACATGCAGCACAAATCAAACATAATTCTTTGTCTCTTTACATATTCATGTACCTTTAATTACGACACCAACTAGTTTCTTATTCTTTGATATGTCATAAATAAACATTTTGTCGCACAAAAAATAATATTAACTATATTTATATAGTATATATAAATATATCGCTTAATTTTTCTAAAGAAGTGCTACTTTTTTATGTATTTGTTATCGTATTTGTCACATTTTTTCGTTTAAAAATTTTGTAAATTTTTTATTCGTTTTAAACTGCATTTCTTCCCTACTGTTGTTTCTCTTATTGTTACATGTGAGTTGCTCAACAGCATAACCATAATTATCTCTAAAATTCTGTTTCGGCTTAGAATTTAAAATAAGAAAAAAAATAAAAGAAGTAAAGCCTTTTGAAAAAATTAGAAATTTAAAAGGATCCGATAGAATCCTGTTTAATGTGAGTTCAATTTGCCAGACGTCTGATCGTATATGTTTATGTTTATACATTAATTTGAAACTTATAGCTGTTTTGTCTATTCTATACTTTAATTAGCAGACCATGTTGTAAAACGTGTGAAAAATAAAGCAGGGGAAGAGAGGGTCCAATTCAGCTTACGAAATATTGCGATAGTTGCATCTGTATTTCTCAATATAAATATCAAAGAATAATCGGTAAAATTATTATGAAATTATTTTACAAATTGTTAAAAGTTTTCTTGACCGCGCTACAGTTTATAGCTGACCTTGTGTTTGCAATCAGACGAACAGCGTGACTCCTGCCGGCAGGCAGCATGCTGTGATAGACCTTCCTGTCGCCTAGGAGAGCACGGTCTATTTCAATGCATAATTAATAATTCAATATTTATATTCAATTAATTGATTACTAACCTTGTTAAATTAATAGCATTTTAGAGAAATAATTTTTCAGAGTATTCTGTTTTATAAAACGGAAATTTTAACAAATTATTAATTGTTATGCGGAAATTGCACGCAACTATATATGATACTTTATTGCGGCTTTACATAAAACAATAAATTTTACAACATCTATCAACATATAATTTTCCAATTAATTTCAAATTGTGTGCACGTATTATTTGTATATATATATATATATATATATATATATATACTAAAATTAAAAGAAAATGTTTACTAACTAGTTCATTACACCGCGTCAACATTTTCTTCTCTATTGTCAATATTGCCTTGCCCTCAAGAACTTGACGGTCAAAATTCACGGATAATTCTAAGTGAGTGTGAATCACAGCAAAGAGGTCTAATAATTAACAATTTATAGAAATTGAAATATATTCAAATACTTAACGAGGCAATATATAAATAATAATAAGTACGTGTCAAGAAATATAATACATTACAATTACAAATATAATTTTAAAACCCTATAGAATTTGGTTTTTAGAGCCGATTTCACAGTTCCCGATTAATGTGATCCTCATCCGATTAAACTCACTCTGCATCTTTTTTTAACTGTCCCCCTAGAAAGAGACGAAGAGTGAGTTTAATCGCGATCCAGTTAATCGGAGACTGTGAAATCGGCCCTTAGTAGAGAAATTTCAATAGCGTTATAAAATAGCGTTAACATATATTTTTTGTATTTAAAGAAACAATGACCATGCTACAGTGAAACAATGGCATAATTTACAAAATTGTGCGGATTATATTTAAAAACTTGGAGATACGAACAACAGCGTCGCCTTTCAATACTGATAAACTTGTAATTACTCGATATCGCAGTGTTTTATTTTCTTTAGAAAACAACGAAAATAAAGGTTTAATATTTAATATAATACTTATATAAATAAATACGTAATTAAGATATACCTGGTCTCGAATAAGTATACGGAATATCTCCTGCAGGGGGCAGATTCATTTTAAAATTTGTGTGAATTTTTCCTGTTGGATAATGATCGGACACAGAACGTACAATAGTGCTTCTTTATTTACGACACACAATAGCGTGGAGAACAGAAAATGTATGTAATGTATTATAAAAGGGCGGGCGTCTCTCTGACCTAACTTAACGAACGAATAGCAATGAATGAGTGTATGTGAACCGCGTATAGCTCTACCGAGACGCCATCTGAGCCAATAAGAAACGTCTAGTGAATAATAGTTATAATGAAGGAAGGCGGTAGAATTGAATCTCTAACACTCTCCCTCAATTTTACAGTCCTTCGTTATTAATGTACTTTAACCCAAGTCCGCGAACACAAAATTCGTGTTTTCCTCTTGGTAGGTTTTTGGTAAGTACATCCGCCACCATCTCTTCTGTAGGTAGATATTCGAGTTTTACGGGATGTTCATTTAATACTTCTCGAATAAAATGATGACGAATGTCGATGTGTTTGGATCTTCCGTGGTAGACAGGGTTGTGCGCCAGTTCCTTGGCTCCTTGATTGTCGTTATACAAATTGACATTCGTTAGCTTTTCCAAACCAAGCTCCTTTAGAAAATTGATGAGGTACACAGCCTCCTTGGCTGCATCAGTCAGCCCCATATATTCGGCCTCGGTCGAAGAAAACGCGACTGTCCTCTGCTTTCGGGATTCCCAGAAAATAGCGCCTCCAGCAAGAATAAAGGCTGTTCCAGTATACGACCGCCTGTCCATCGCACAATTGCCCCAATCGGCATCCACGTATCCAGTTAGACCTTTGTTTGTACGTTCGAAACACAGAGCCAAATTGACGGTGTTCTTCAGGTACCTAAGCACATGCTTAGCTGCTGTCCAGTGTTTCTTCTCGTGACAAGAATTAAATTGGCTTAACACGCTGACTGCATGAGCGATGTCGGGCCTAGTACCTAGGGCTAGGTACATCAAACTGCCCACCAGTTCCCTGTATGGCACCGAATCATCCCCGTATTCCGGATCTCCAGCCGTCAACTTGATGCTACTGTCTAGTGGAGTGTTTGATGTTTTGCAATCGGCCATTCCGAACCTGAAAAGCAAATCATTGATATAACCAGCCTGAGAAAGATGAGTACTCTCCCTGCTCTTGATGATTTCTATTCCTAAGCAGTATTTAGCTTCCCCGAGGTCCTTGACGGCAAAACGGCTCTTTAGTATCTTGATAATCCTTTTGGTCGTCTTGGGGTCCTTTGAAGCCATCAGTATATCATCAACATAAACAAGAAGGAAAAATGTTCCATCATCGTTTACATATACGCAGGGATCTGCGTTTGTGGGAAAAAGTCCAGCTTTCTTCAATGTTTCGTCAAGCTTTAAATACCACCGACGTCCGGCCTGGCGTAGTCCATATAACGCTTTTAGAAGGAGGCAAACCATATGTTTTTTACGAAGTTGCGAGAGCATAGTTTTGGCTCTATCATGTAGATGTTCTGCCGACTTATCCCGCGTGATTCTCTCTAGCATTTCCTCTAGATGCTCTGGTGGTTCCATGTAAACTACGGTGTCCATGTCGCCGTGTAGGTATGCTGCAGTAATGTCCAACTGTGATATTGACATTCCGAGCTCAACTGATAAAGCGACTAACAGCCTGAGCGATCCGAGTCTGGCTACAGGAGCGAAAGTGTCTTGAAAATCGAGCCCAGGGCGTTGAGAGAACCCTTTCGCGACAACTCTGGCCTTTCTTCTCTCTAACTTTCCATCTGCTCCGTACTTGTTTCTCAGAATCGTTCTGCAACCGACGACATTGCCATCCTTAGGTTTCTCTACTAGTTCCCATGTATCATTAGCCACGAGACTTTTAACTTCATCGTAAATGGCGTCCTTCCACTCCGCTGCATCTGGACCTGTAGTAGCCTCAGAGATGGAAATTTCACCTGCAAATAAAGCGTACATAGAATCTTGCCACTCGATGTCATCGTCAGATGATGACTCGACAACTATAGGTGCTGGCACTCCTTGTTGTCTGCTTCTCAAATCGTATTCCCTGCTTGGAGGGTCAGGTTTTCTATTCGTCGCTCCCTTCGGCCTTCCTGGTCCTCGTCTAGCGGGCGTTGCGGTACTATTATCCTCTTCTGCGTCAACCTGATCGTTGTCTTCAATGGTTTGGTCGTTTTCGGGTTGTATGGTCATTGGATCGTTGTTGGGTCCGACTGCCGCTTCACCTTGCCCCTCGAATGTCATTAGATCATCCACGACCTTGAATCGACCATTCTTCGTTTCCTCGGTGATTATGTCCTCACACGATTCCTTCATGTTAAATTCGTTGAAGAATTTAACATCCCTAGAGATGTGGATTTTTCGGTTCTTTGGGCTCCACACTCTGTAAGCTTTTGATACCTCAGAGTATCCAACGAAGATGCCTTCTAAGCCACGGACATCAAACTTGCCTTTGTTTGGAGACTTGTCCAGAATGAACGCCTTGCATCCAAATGTCCGCAGATGACTAATGTTCGGGCGTCTGCCAGTCCATTTTTCGAATGGAGTTCCAGACTGAAGACTTTTTGTAATACAGCGATTCCTAATATAATTTGCAGTTGCGATCGCTTCGGCCCAAAAAGAAGGTGAAAGTCCTGATTGAATCATCATGCATCGTGCTGCCTCTACTAGAGTTCGATTTCTTCGTTCAGCAACACCATTTTGCTCAGGTGTGTAAGCTACTGTCAGTCGGCGACGAATTCCGTGTTCCTTAAACAATTTGTCCAGAGTAGAGTTGCAAAACTCCTTGCCGTTATCTGATTGAACTGCCTTGATTTTTCGTCCAGTTTGATTTTCGGCTAGCTTCTTAAATTCTTCGAACTTTTCAGCGACCTCTCCCTTGTTTCGCATGAAGTATACCTCACACCAGCGGGTATGGTCGTCTATAAAAGTGACAAAATAGCGTGCACCGCCCTGTGACTCCGTTCGCATCGGTCCACATACGTCAGTGTGTATAATGTCGAGTGCACCTGAAGCTCTCTGACCTCTAACCGGAAATGGGGAACTTGACAATTTTCCTGCAGCGCATATTTTACAATCAGTCATCGACGATCCAGCGTTGAGTTTTATGCCATTAACCGCTTGAGATTTCCACATCAGATTCACGTCATTTGCGTTGAGGTGCCCTAGTCGTTCGTGCCACGTCGTAATTTGTGATCGTTCATCCTTAGCTGCTACGCACGCTTCAGTAGTGGAACCTTCCTGAAGATAAAACAAATTGTTTACGCGTTTGGCTATCATTTTTGCGTTACCTTGAAGATCCTGAACGATGGCACAATCCTTGGTGAAGAGAACTTGATGCTGGTTGTCGACTATTTTGGCCACAGACAGAAGATTGGTTCTCAAGTCAGGAACGTACAGTGTATCCTTCAATCTTATGTTCATCTCCTCGTTAACAACCGCGGCTGTGATTTTGATGTCTCCCATTGCTTCAATCTTAGTAGTAGTGTTGTTTGCGAGTTTTAGTCCGCTAGAAATATTTGTAGTGTTCTCGAAGAGTTTCTTGTCGCCGCACAAGTGCGAAGTGCAGCCGCTGTCCAGACACCATTTCGTTGATACTTTATCATTATTTACTAAAAGCGTTGTCTCGGTCGCTTGGCTTGATTTTTGATCTGTGTTGGTCTTCTTCGAGAAGCAATTCGCAGCCTTATGTCCGAGTTTCTTGCAATAATTGCATCTTATCCGTGCATGTGTGAGCGATGATGTATTTTTATTGGCATTGCTATTCACCGGCTTATTTTTAGAGACGCTAGGTTGTTGCTTACCCTGATGCTTTACAAACAAGGCACCAGATCCATCGTCGAGCGATTTTTGTTTTCGTGCTTCGCTTTCCTCGATTATCTTGATTTTTAATGTCTCGGCATCGGGCAAATCATCGCGTGACTCTATTGCACATCTGAATGTGTCGAAGCTGTTAGGGAGGCTATATAATATAATAATTGCGAGCATGTCACCATTTATTTCAACGTTCATCGCTTGTAACTTATCGACTGCGTCAAGAAGATCGTTTAGATGATCTTTTACGTCGCCATTCTCTGGCATTTTGTGTAACATGAGACGTTTTAGAAGGGTTGCCTTACGTGCGGGTCCCTTGGATGCGTAGATAGATTCTAATTTATCCCAGACGTCTTTAGATGTCTCGCAACCACGTATTTGCTTGAGCTCCGATGGATTAATCGACAGGATGAGATCTGATTTGGCCTTACGATCTTCGATAATCCATGAATCGTGTGCTGCTTGCGAAGCCGTTCGTGTAGCCGGGTCCGTTGAAACCACTGGTTTCGGTTTTTCTCCTGAGACGTATCCCCATGTATCGTTCTTTACTAGCAAAGCCTCCGCCTGAATTCTCCACGTGTCGTAATTATCTCTGGAAAGCAACTCCAGGCGAGTAGAATTAATAAAGTTGTGTGACATGTCTTTCTATATGTATGTACGCACCGTCTCGAGGTTAGGTTCGCTATCCGAAATTTGCAATCCAAGTACGTTCGTATTTTACAATAATTCGCAGTGTCTCAATATTCTGGGTGTCCTGGGCCCATAACCTGTTGGATAATGATCGGACACAGAACGTACAATAGTGCTTCTTTATTTACGACACACAATAGCGTGGAGAACAGAAAATGTATGTAATGTATTATAAAAGGGCGGGCGTCTCTCTGACCTAACTTAACGAACGAATAGCAATGAATGAGTGTATGTGAACCGCGTATAGCTCTACCGAGACGCCATCTGAGCCAATAAGAAACGTCTAGTGAATAATAGTTATAATGAAGGAAGGCGGTAGAATTGAATCTCTAACATTTCCAAATTCGTACCGACAATAGAACTATATCATCAAATTAAGAACAGTAAAAAGCTGCAATTTTATGGACGCTAGAAACCAGCAGCAAATATATAGTCACGTAACTAAATTTGCCGCTCGTCTAATGGAGGGAGAAGTAAGCGGCAAAACGTGCGCGTCATGAAACCGCCGCGACTTGCGATAACAATTCCTATATTTTTTTTTAGTTAGATCCTTCGGATGAGGGAAATTAAGTGCCTTCAGCACCACCTTAGGGCTATATGACACTGTGTATATGAGTGTACGTGTAACTGTGTGTTTATGTCCGCGATGTATAGTGAACTCGGTATGCCGTAGGTAAGATGCGTTAGGCCCAAGGAATTGCGCGAAAACAGTTCCTATATGTATATGTCCAACAAGGTGATTACTGAGTTTTGACAGGCTTCCTTCCAGTTAATTGATAATTGTGATAATGTGAATTGTGTAGTGATTAAATTAAAATTTATATCAAACTAGAACATAATGGCCTTCATGCAGAAATATCGTTACATGGGTGACAGAACGTGCGAGGCAGGTGAATAATGCTCAAGAAGAACAACTCCTGAATGACATACTACTAGTTGTCATTGTGCATGAAATATTGCGGATGAATTCAGAGGAGAAAAAGAAACGGATCTACAAAAAAAGCGTTTTTGGGTACATTCTATATTTAGATTGAGAAAGTATGGGTTTTACCATGCAATATATCCAACTCTGTCGAGATATAAACCTAAGTTTCAAAACTATATGCGGATGTCATTATCGCAATTTGAGGACCTGCTGCATTTGGTTGCACCTCATATCACAAAACAGACTATGACTCGAGATCCCATACCTGCTGCAGCACGATAATCTATTAAGTCATTATGGTAAGCTGGATGTGTTAAGTCGAACATGTTCTTTCCATAAGAATAATATTACATATAGATCTTTTTTCAGATACTTGGCTATTGGTGATTATTCAATAAACTCCATGTCATACCAGTATCTTGTTGGAGCTACGATAGTGTCAAACATTATTGCCGAAACATGTGCGGTATTGTGGTATTGCCTTGCTAAAAAAGTGCTTTCTTTTCTATTAAGTAAGGAGGATTGACTCAATATCGCACAAGATTTCGAAGATTGCTGGAATTTTAATCATTGCATTGGTGGTATTGACGGAAAACACATTGCTATTCAGGTATTTCTTTTATTTGACATTATCTAATTATGGCAACTGGCGAGCTAGCTATATAATTCCATTTGTTTTAGTGTCCCCATAACGCTGGCTCTTTATATTGCAACTACAAGAACTATCATAGCATTGTACTGCTCGAGATATGTGATGCCAACTACATGTTTGCATTCGTGGACATCGGAGCTTATGGCAGACGTAGTGATGGTGGAATTTTCCGAGATTCTATTGTGGATCAGAAATTTTATAATAGAGAAATGGGACTGCCAGAACTTAAGAAACTCACGGTCAATGGTGATCCCATGCCATGCATATGTTCTTGTTGCCAATGAAGCATTCCAGTTAACTAATTTTTTGCTAAGACCATATCCAGGAAAAGAAGGACTTAATCACGAAAAAATTATCTATAATTATCGCCTCAGTCGTGCTCGTAGAACAATCGAGAATTCTTTTGGAATTCTTGTGAGTCAATGGAGAATATTGAAAAAGCCTATTGACGCTACTGTAAAAAGCACAATGCAAATTGTCCAGGCCATTATTTGCATTCATAATTGGCTTCGAAAACAGGATTTAGACAAAAACGAATATATTTCTGCGGCCATGATTGATCACGATGAACTTAGTGGTTTTATTCCTGGAAATTGGAGGAAGGAAATGGATAGCAGTCATGCCTTGAGAGATCTTCGTAATTGTGGCACTAACAATTCTTCTCGAGATGCCATGAACATCAGGAATAAATTTTGCTATTATTTTAACGGCGAGGGTGCTATACCTTAGCAGTATCTTCAATAGCAGTAATTAAAATTATCATCATGGATTTGCATAAAATTAATTAATTTAAAAAAAATAATTTGTTCTAAGGATGTTTCGACCGTACAGCCTAAGCCAAATAATCGTATAACTTTATTTGAGAATTTCTCAAGGAAAAAATAAAGTGATAAAATTAAAAATTTGGTTAATTAATATTTATGGAAAATAATGAAAAATACTGATAAAAATCTATGACGTTTGGAAATGGTAATAATCTGAATAAGTAAATATTATATTTGATATTTTTTTTATTATTGTATGTCTAAATTGTATGTCTTTTCTATCATTGTACGTCTAAAATAACTTCGCAAGTTTATAGTTGATATACTTAAGACATACCAAAGAATTGTTCAAACATTGTTAAATTTTGCTTTATTATTTGAATATGGCTGTACTGGCTATACTTCCTTAAAAAAAGGACTTTGAAAATTTTTTTGTAACTTAATGAGACAATTATGCTTGACTTTTTTGACATTTTAATTCAATCAAAATTGTATATATAAAAAGCAAGAAAGCATTAAGTCATTTAATTAATCATAAATAGAGAGAGACTACAATGATACTTATTTGTAGTATATTAATAAAATTATCATTAGACTGCTTTAAATATAAAGTATTACACGTGTACCGTCATAATATACGCAACTACATTCATATTTTGAAGAAAAAAATAAAAAGATCTGAAAAAATTTAAACAATCATTATTTATTTTGTTAAGATTTAAAGCTCATTATGCTTGTATAAAAAAAATATAAAATGTGTTGTCGGAATCTTCTAAAACATCTAGCTGAAAGAAATTTAATTATTATTCGTTTCTTCTTGTAGTCTGGAGAAGGTCATTTGGACAATATCCTGTAAAGTTCGCATTTGTAGTTGAGGCGACATTTTGCGCAAATGTAATGCTGCTGTTTGTAGCGTATGATCCACCTCATCGAATGGACCATTTATATTTGGTGGTGCAACATTTTGCGCCTTTTCCCGTCTCTCAAAAATTTGGATTAGTTTATCCAACAAATGCATAGAAGCAACTGATATATCGCTATCAATAGTAAAATTGGTATTGAGTCTTCGGCTTTTTCCACTCGTAAAAGTACTTGATAAAGTTGGCGCTGCAAACAAATTTTCATATACCTACAGCTGATATAAAAAATAATAATAATAAAACAATGATCATACTTTCTGTCTCGCTTTCTGTGCTACTACTGTCATTTGGATCTATGTCAATCGGATTTTGTACTTGAGAAGTTGACTGGTCCACCGATTTATTTAATAGCTCGTTCGCTGTGATAGAAATATTATTACTAGACGTGCTACAATAAATGAACAAAATAGAAATTACAGAAACAAATTGTGGAATTACAGTAATTTTATCGCTGTCTAATAATGTTCCTGGCACAAAGAATGAGCAGTTTTAGAAATTTGGTCGAGTAGCCTCAAGATCAAGTGCAAAATCTGTTTGACATGGACAACATATGCAGTAACTGGGATAGTATAATGTTTGTTATTATTATTGCTATTGTTGGAAAATAATTTAATAATAATAATAATAAATAAAAAAATTAAAAATAAAAATAGTTGGATTATTATTATTATTAAATAATTTTCAAATAATAGCAATAATAATAACAGAACCATTATACTACCAGAGCTAATGTTGTCCATGCCAAACAGAATTTGTAATTTGTACTTGATCTTGAGACTGATGTCCACCATTGTGTTGTGCCAAAAACATATTACTTTATAATAATAACAAAAATCAATTACTTACTCCTTCGATAGACTGGTATCACGAAGAAACTCCATTCTGTCGTAGTGCTTCCACTTGTGACGGTCCTCATTTTCATTCCTCCCAGATCCACTCGGAAGGTACTGCTCTGACTGGACAATTTTGCGATATGTATCGCGTAATGATTTAAATTTCTGCTTTACAGCAATTGCGTCGACTACACCTAGAAAAATCAGATTTTATCATATCCAACTAATACAACTGTATTATATATTTATTTATTTACCATTCAATTCATCAGTAACTTCTTCCCAGAGTCGTTTCCGGGTTTCCTTGGATCTCTGGTCCACCGGTTGACTAATGTCCCACAGAGCCCTTCTATGTTGGACAGCCAAAATTAAATGTTCTACCTCTTCTACCGACCATTTCTTTGAGGTCATTCTTTTGGAAGGAGTTTTTCGATTGAGTAAATTATTTTCCTTAAATAAATTGCCAAAGTTAGGTATTATTTTAAGGCCACAGAGATGATAAGTACGCCCTTGAAAAAAATTTTAAATTTTATGTTTGCGATTTATAAATGATTAAAGTTTGAGTATTAATTTTTGAAATAACCAACGACTATCATTCCAATATCAAAGAATAACGCAACACGAGGAGATTGAGACAAAAATTATTCTACAATATTTTATCGAAAGAATGTTCTTTAAATCGAAATAAAATTCTCATCATGTTAGTGTGGCGAAATGGAGCAAATAGGATCATTCGTGGCAATGTGACAATATTCTCCATTTGTCCTGGTTGACCAGAGGTTTATTCGAGAACGATTACCGTGCTGGATCACCCTGACTCGGATTATCATATTTTCATTCGCGTCTCATTTTGTTGTAATATCTTCAAACGTTATTATAATGTCTTGCAATAAAAATATATTATATAAAATGATATTTCAGTACAAATGTTTGTAACAATGACAACGAAAGCTATGCAAACGCGTGCGATCGCATTCGCCGTAAATTGGAAAGCGTCAATTTTAACGAAAAATACTCATTATTTTACTGAACGTTCTAGCGTAAGTTTCTAAAATTTATGAAATAAATAATTGATAAATAATGAAAGTTATGAAATAAACATTTTATCACAATTCGACATGATTGCTTATATGTTATTCGAACGACGAACGCATGATTTATTCAAGTATGTTTCGTGCTCGACCGGATTCAGCGGAGCGCGATTTATGCCGGTACCACAGAAAGATTGCGAAACGAGGGGAAGGCTGCGGATGAGAGAACGACTTATTTTACCGCGATTAACTTGCACCGGGACCTCTTGTCACACTTGACGGATACTGTCGTGGTTCGAATCGCTCGGAAATCTTGAGGCGTCAATACTCTGCCGCAAACGCGAGACGGAGATCTTGCCAAGCATCGATTTGATGCCCTTACGACTGAAATCTTGCGGTCGAGGAATTCTTGCTCGCGAGGCAGACTCCGAGCGCGAACGCGATTCGATAACAGAGATTCCGTGCGAGCTTCTTGGATAAGCTCGATAATCACTCGTGGAGAATACTGTCTCTCTGGACACTGCCACACTTGGATGATTGGGCGGCGATGTCGCGCACAAATCGGTTGAGAATGTTGCGTTAAGCCGAGAGAACTTGCTTCTGATACGTGCAAAACAAGTGTGCCGCGATCGTTCTTTTCTACCAGGAAGGTTCTCGAGGGCCGAAAACGAAGGCGAGATATGGAACGCGGCGCTCTCTGATTGATCATTCGACGATTGACGGAGTTGCGCTGTGGGCACAATTTTCGCGAACAAAGACACTGCGCGTGTCAGGATGAGTTGCGCCGTGCTCCGATTCTCGACAATTCCGGCATGCGCGCACCTGTACGTGGGGCGGGATCGACGCGTGATCGACCACGCGGGACGGCGTGATCGACAACCCCATGTGGATCGAATCCGTACCATGAGACTGACAGTAGGCACGTCGCAGTCAGCCTCGCGGCCCGATTACATAAAGAATATGTTGGATCCTTAAAAAAGTACAATTGCAATTAATAACATTCATTCTGTATGACTTAATCTTTAATACACGTTCAAGCAATTTTTTCATAATTATATTATTCTTAAATTATCATTTTTCCGTAAATTACGCTGAAAAAATGTTTATTAGCGATACATGTTTTTACAGGATTAAATGTGACCAATAATTGAAAAAATTGAAAACGCCGAACAAACGTTGTCCTTTTATCATTGGTCACTCCGTTTGCTATCAAACTTAATTATAATATTTGTCTTTAAATAATTTCTTATAAACCGTTCACTTTTCTTATTAATACTTTTTTCAAGTATCAACACAAACAAAGGTATAGGTGATCAAAGGATGTTTCATATTTAATTCTTTAAAACAACAATCTTGCTTTTTTATTAATTTCATAAACTTCGAAAAACCAAATGAGAACCGCGATTACGCTAATAAGTCTATTAGCTATATCCTGCGTCATGCAGAACATATCCTATATATTCTTATAGTTTTAAAGGCACCTAGTTACAAAAACTTATTTCGGAAATAATATTAATTTCCGAAAGAAATAAATTGCTTCGTTTAATATCCTGCAGCTTTTAACATAATTCTACACGTCATTCTTTAAATAGTTAAATGTAATTATATATTTTCTTTAATGCTTTTAGAGAAGCTTTCGAAAGAGAAATGTACACTCTACAGATAAATATTTTATTTATGTAATAATATATTTTATTTAAGTAGTTTATCATTTGTAGCGTAATCGGCAAAGAAAAATTAATTTATATATTTCTGTTAATTCTACATAGTTACAATTAGTTTCAGCTCTTTATGTGTAGAACCATTGTTTTTCCGATTGTGACTATCACTAACGGAGTACTTTGATATAATTGAGTATTTCTATATTTTTATAAAAAATTGAAATTATTATACAACGGAGAATTGGTGGTAACATCACTATGCCCACAGTAGGGCTATTTTATAGAGCAAGAGATATCCCTCAATAAAAAAAGAATATATATAATATATATATATATATATATATATATATATATATAGATAAAATTATATTTAGTCACACAGTAGATGTTAAATATACACGATATTTTAAATCTATAACAACAAACTGATATCCCTTTGTCACGTTTTATTACGTTATAGTATATTAATTCATAAAGAAAATAATATTTTAAATTAAGTATCACATCTTTATCTTTGTAAAATAAATTAATAAATAACAATGTTGATTGCTACGAAGAGATACTTGAGATTAGGTATTGCACAATGCAATGAAAGTCTCACAGAACCGCTATACACGATCCTATCTATCAGCATTGATATTGGTAAATATATACACATATATATATATTTTTTAACAGCATTAATTGCCATTATTAAATAGTCGTTCATGGCGGTGCCGAATGTGGAGGTTGGGGTCAGCAATTTGAAACAGCACTGTGCTTCTCATCCGCATAATAAGATACTGTTACGACATCGCCATTCATATTAATGAGACATTGACCCTGGAAACATATATTTTTTTGTGAAATATGCAACAAGCGTGGGAATGGGTATGCAGGTAAAATGATGTTTTTTTACTAACTTGATTTTTGTGAGAGCTGTGAAGAAGCACACACTGCGTCATAAAGAACGCTACCGTAGCGTTACCGCTTAATGCCGCAATGTGCGCGCGAACAATTGCCAAAACTTCCATTGTGAAACTGTGGGTGAAACCACTCAATCCACCATTCTGTAAAACATCATCATCATCAGGATGTTAATAGTTGAATTTCTAACAGTCAGTTGAGAATAATCGTCATTATGAACTCACTCACCTCTCGTATCGGTGTACTTTCGCGAATGAAAAAGACATATAGATTGCCTTGATATCTCTCTATCCTTCCACATGGTAGATAAGATAAGGCGTTATATCTACCCCGTATCTTCTTTTCAAAGGCACCTGTAATGAATTAAAATATAAAGAAAAATTCTTGCATTTTTTAACGCTAAGCATTATAAATTTAAAAATATTATACGTGTTGAAAACTTGAAAATATCAAGATACTGTAACAAGTGCAAATATTAAATTATATTATTTTTTTTTTCTTTTAAGAAAAGGTTTTTACATGTTTACGTCTATGAGTAGTGAATGATGTTAAACACAAAGGTAAGCGTGGTCTTTGCTTTTGTATAGGGGTACCACTTAAAGTGGCGGGATTTCCTATACAGGTGCGTGTTGCATTGTCGGATGTAACATTGTTCTCGAGATGATCCTCGTCTAGGCTAAATTGAATATCACTATTATCTGACAGAAAAAATAAAAGAATTAATGCCTTTGTTTTAAAAGATGTGGATGGCACTAGACGTTCAGCTAACAAAAATGTAGTAACTACGTATGTATAATCGTGAATTGTAATATAAAATCCGATAATATACATCTATATATAATTTTGGATAAAAATGTAAATAAAACTTGTAAACAAAATTGCAAAAAGTACCTGATTTTCTTACTTGATCCTTGCTCAAGGAACGACACACAATTTTCCTTTTATATTTATTCGTGTTCAAAGGTTCTCCTAAACTAAGTGCCATACCAACGCCCTACCTGTCAATTGTCCGGCATTTAATAATGTATAGTTTTTATCGCGAATACGGTCGACAGACAATATAGATTGTATAGATATTTATTGATACC
>NW_020210983.1:0-6496 GCF_003070985.1 Temnothorax curvispinosus | reverse complement strand
CTACGCGAACATGTGTCACGTTTGCAAACGGTTTGGCGACGGCGTCCGATTGAAGAGATGCGATGGCTGCTGGATGATCGCCTATTGTGGTCCTGAACATCAGAAGCAGCACTGGAAGCAGCACAAACCTTTGTGCAAAGCCATACGGAACGTGCTGCGAAACTACAGCATGGATTATCGCAATCAAACTACGGAGGAATGGGCCGACAAGAAGCTGACCTTCATGCAGCTAGTGTCGTCCAGGCTAGGACGTGACCTGAACATGAGTGAGATGGATATGTTCCTTTTTCCAAACGAGTGCCTAATTTGCCACGAATGGAAGTCGTTGAAGAGTTGTAAGAAGTGTGCTGCCAGCTTTTGTCAAATTCACAAAAACCACATTGACCACTGGGACATCTGCGCTCCTCTGGAACTATGTCTTCGTATAAAATTATTTTTTTCTATAGAAGAAGGATACTGCAAATTTCCGAATAGTGTCTTGCACAGTCCCTCCACGACTATTGCAGTTCACAACATGAGAGACTTTATAAAGGCTTTTGTGTATATTCAGGCTGACTCGGAGATGGAGTACAATATCTGGGCAGCCTATTCCTCAGAATATCTGACGCGTCCCTTGACGCTGTTTTATGCTGTGGGATTGTTAAACTATGTTCTAAAAGGCACATTTCTAATCATTCATATTGTAGGTGCAAATTACCTCGAAGAAACCACCTTATGGACGTGGGAAATTTTCCTGCAGTTAATGGAGCCCGTGACATCAATAATGATTGTAATGATAGGGCCGGAATTAAAAGATAAATTGGATCCGTCACGCACTGATGATAACTTTTTTTTGGGGAACAAAAGTTTGTTTGTTGAGTACCACGATGTGTCATACGAGGACTATGTGGACAGTTCGACATTCACAAAACCGGACTTGATTGTAGGATTTCACTTAAGTATTGAGGAACATAATAATAAAGAAATATGGGCGCCATCCATACGTGCGTTAGCGAAACAGAATTGTCCGTTTATCTTAACGTTTTCTAAGCAACGGGAACTTGAGAAGGGGATGAACAAAATGAACACAATCCTGGGTAAGGAGTTAGATTATTACTGTAGCGGAAAGAACCCATTCGCCAGTTGCAAACCGCATAGAGACTTTGGGTCAGAGCGCGTGTGTTATCATAATCAGTATATGATTATCTACCAAAGTCTTTGTTAAGTCGTAACTGATACGCGTAATTTAAACTACCCATACGAACTGAAGGCTGTGTTTTTTGCCGAAAAAAACGTTGCGTGTGCGAAATGAAAGAATACGAGTTAAATGGAATTTTACGTTTAAGAAATGCAACGAAAGGGACGCAGAGATAACTGTATGAACTACAACTGCGAATCGCGACGCGTTATTACGAAATAAACTGCAAAAAACTGAAATCCGACACTCCGGAGTGTCTGATTATATTTATAATCCAAGAAGCCATTATTTACTTGTTGAGTCGATTATCTTATATCAGTCGGGCATAAATGGAATATAAATATAACAGTAGTGGATGCGGTAACGTAAAATATTATTACAATGGCTTTTAGTTCTGTTTGTAATGAAGACAAAACTTTTCGATAATTTTTATAATAATATTTATATCTTTGTAATAAATTTGTAGCAAGCATTTATGATGGTAATTGTTTCTGTTTCGATATTTTTTGATATCACATGTGTGAAAAGCTTCCTGTGACAGTCGATGATCGCAATAATGGCAGAGATTGAGTGTGTGGTCCTGGCTTCCTACCCTTTTGTACGTGAGTATCGTTTCGAGGAGCATGTATTTTTTAACGAGATTATTAATGTTACTAATAACATCTATCAACATACACTTATATTGTGCTGAGATTAACAAAATTTAAAATTTTTTCTCTAAAGAATGCATTTTGACAATCTGCTACTGTCTAAAATTCTAATGATTTTCTTATTTTCCAAGAATTTTCTCACAAGTCTCAAAAATCGATTAAGAGAATTCGACCAGACCCAGGCAGCACGCATAATTTAAAAGACATCATAGGCCGGTATTCATAGTCGAATCTTATATTTAAGACCATCTTAGGTACGATCTTAAGATTTTATGAACCAATCACAGAGCCGTATTAGCATCTTAAGATATTACTTATAAGACAGTCTCTAATAAGATCCGACTATGAATACGGACCTTTCAGACATACCTGCTGTCTAGATGAAATTGTACTATTAGAAATTTCAAGAATTTTTCAATATATTCCAAGAATCGTGATTTTTCATACCATAGGATTGAAATTCTGAAAGTAGAATATTATAAGAAATATTAGAATATAATTATGAACAAGATGGCATATATTTTGATTTGGAAATCGGCACTTTATTGATTCTTTCTTTCATTTACATTATGAGAGTGACTATAATTACATACATGATTTTAAAATACAATGTTACATCAAAAGTAGTATTAATTACAAACAAGCAGTGAGAATTTAAGTGTTAATGTTAGAAATCATAAGTTGATTGCGCTGTGCGTTTATCTGATCACCGAATCAGAAGCGTTAAAATTTGCTTAAACGCAGGCATGTGAATGCCATAGAATAATAATCGAATCTATATAACGTTCGTTTATAACATGGATTTTCTGCCGATTTCAATTCGAGAAGTTTCGTTAACTTTCTCTTTATTGCAAAGTCAAGCAACAATCGTTTTTATACGTGAAAAAAAATCCATGTTTGTAAACTTTGTTTGTTAAACACTAGCAACGATCTTTCAACGCAAAACTCGCCGTAAACCTGCGCGATGCGATGACGTAGATCGCCTCCCGCCAATCACACAAGCGAAATTCGCGTTTCTCACTTCGCAGGGGCGAATCGAATTTGCGTACGTCTCCTGGCTTCCAAAACTGTTTTAAATGCTTTAACTTAATTGGAGATCGGCGAAGAAAGGGCGTTTTTCCGATCTTATAAAAGGATAGTCGCGACAAACAGGAGCTCTTGTTTTCGTTGTTCACTCGCTCAGTGTACTTGTACTACCGCTCGTACATACATACAACCGCTGTTCGCTTAGAAATTCGCACTCGCTCGATCGCTTGATAGATTTAGCCGCTTTTGCCGTGCTAACTTCTGTGCGCGCTACCGCTCACGGCATTTTTCTTAAAAGGAACACTTTGTAATTACTTTTATATATATATATAATTGTCTTTATTTACATTATAAACTTTGTTCTGTAATTTTTTTGAGTTTTTAATTTAAGTGCGTGTGCTTGTCCATCTCTTCGTGCTGTCTCTAACTCGCGGATTCTCGAACAAAAATAATTATAGGAACAAGATGACATATTTTAATTTAGAAATCGGCACTTTATTGATTCTTTCTTTTATTTACATTATGAGAATGACTATAATTACATACATAATTTCAAAATGCAATGTTACATCAAAAGTAGTATTAATTACAAATAAGCAGTAAGAATTTAAGTGTTAATTATTACAATTAATCTCATTGCAATGTTTACAGGTAACAGCTGTACTAATTACAAAAGCAACGTCAACAAATTTTATTTCGTGATGCGATGTAAATGACAGTACTGAAAACCTAAAGCATAACGTGAACAATAGATTTCAATATCCTTGGAAATTTTCGAGACGGACCATTGGAAGGAAGGTCGAAAGCCTGGGAAGTCAATATAGTCGTGCTCCCCACGTGTTACCTGCGAAATTGTGCGAAATCACAACATTCGATCCAAACACTGTGGGTATTTGCCTCTTACACCGAAGGAGACTTTTGATATAACACGAGATTGGACTGTGTGAGCAGAAGTCATGGAATCAGAAGCGAGAAATCAAATTAATAACAACTATGACAAGTTCTTCTACGCGACCATGTGTCACGTTTGCAAACGGTTTGGCGACGGCGTCTCTTTGAAGCGATGCAGTAACTGCAAGATGATCTCCTATTGCAGTAAGAAACATCAGAAGCAACACTGGCAGCAGCACAAACCTTTGTGCAAAGCCATACAGAACGTGCGACAAGGCCGGCAAGGCTACGACATGAATGTTCGCGGAGAAACGCCGGAGGAATGGACCGACATAAAGCAGATGTTCATGCTGCTGGTGTCGCGCGTGCTGAAACGTCGTCTGACGATGTGTGAGATGCAAATGTTCAAATTTCCAAGGGAGTGCCTGATTTGCCACGAACGGGACGCTCAATCGTTGAAGGTTTGTCAGAAGTGTGCTGCCTGCTTTTGTATAAAACATAAAGACGACATTATGCACAGAAACATCTGTGATTCCCTCGAACTATGTTTTCGTTCAGATTTATTAATTATAAAAGAAAATCGCACTAATTCTTTGGTGCCGGACATGATTTCTTACGCGAAACACGTTCTCGACACAACTTCCCTCGACATTGAATTTCTGGATATGTACGACTTTATAAACATTTATGGAGTTATTCGGGATGACTCGGACGGTGTCTTGGCAGCCGACCACTCACAGTATCTGACACGTCCCTTGACGCTGTTTTTTGCTATGCGATTATTAAACTATGTCCCAAAAAGCAAGAAAGATTTAGTCATTCATGTTGTTGGTGCCAGTTTCGCCGAGGAATTCACCTTGATCGGATGGGAAGTTTTGCCTTGTTTATTATCAGTAACGATGATGTCAGTAACGATGATGTCAGTAACGATTGTAATGATAGGGCCGGAATTAGAATATAAATACAGCCCAGAAGTTTGTGATCCCTGTACATCGCCGGATAACAAAATAAGTTTGATTTTTAAGTACCACGATGCGTTATACGATAACTATGTACACAGCTCGTCATTCGTAAAACCGGACTTTATTGTAGGATTTAACCTGGGTATTCACGAGCATAAAGACACGTGGACGCGGTCCATTAAGCTGATAGCGAAGCAAAATTGTCCGTTCGTCTTAACGTCTGAAACGCTTCAGGACTTCGAGAAGGAGACCGACAGAATAAATACAATTCTAGATAGACAGGTAGTTTATATCTATACAGAAAAGAATCCATTCGTTAGTCTAAGACCGCATAGAATCCTCGGGCCGGAGCGCGTATATTATGAGAATCAATATGTCGCTATCTGCCGGAATCTTTGTCCGTAATTGTTATTATGCGTAATTTAAGCGACCGATACAAAAACTAACGGCTGTGTTTGAAGGAAACGTAGCGCGCGCAAAATGACACACACGAATTAACTGAACTTAACGTTTTTATTAAATGTAACGAAAAAAGGAACGCAAAGAAAATTTTATGTACTACATCTGCGAATCGCGACGTGTCTTCACGAAACAAACTCCAAAAGACTGATAGCCGACACTCCGGAATGTCCGCTTATATTTATAATAATCCAGGGGCCGTATTCTGTTCCGCTAAAATCCGCTTACCGACAATTGTCGGTGTCGTTGCGCAGCTTTTACACGATATGAAAAACCTGCGCAACGACACTTATCGAACCGACAGTTGTCGGTGGGCAGGAACGGAATACGGGCCCAGAAATCCTAAATGGCTATTTTCTAATTAGAATCGATTATTGTCTTACATCAGTCGAGCATAATGGATTATACGATTATAGATATAACAGGATAAGTGGATGCGGTAATGTAAATTGTAAAATATTAATATGACTGGTATGACTGCACTGCAAATCTCAAGTGTGTTATTAACTGAAGCTCTTACACATTTCTCGCTGTTTTAAATTACGTCATCTAACACACACGGTTGAATGTATTAAATTAACTTTTAATTTCAGTTAATTACAATTAACTTTTAATTTAATTCTACCTTTTTTTTAACACGCAACAAAATAAAACGAGCTCTAGTAAAACGTGTCATTTTTAGACGTTTGTGCGTGTAGAGATAGCACACTTGGATTTACAATATGTTCAATTTCAATTCTGTTCGTAATGAAGACAAGACTTTTTATTAATTGTTTTGTAATAAAATTTATATCTTTGTAATAAAGTCAAGCATTTACGAAATGGCAATTATTTATTTCTTCTTTATCGATATTCCTAACATTTCTCACATCACACAGCTGTCTACGACTGCGACAGTCGACGACCAAAACAATAACAGAGATCAGGTGGCCGTGACATTCTAGCTCTAGCTTCTAGCAGTACAGTTTCCCGTCGTTCTTCTTTACGTGAGTATCGTTTTGAGTATTCCAACGAGGTTAAGAATTTTCCAAGATTTCCTAAAATCTCAAGTTTAAAATTTAAAAAAGTCAGAATTTATAAAAAATGTTGGAATATAATTAAAAACAAAATGAAATTTAAATTTGGAAATTGGAATTTTATTATTTCTTTCATTAACATTATAAGAATGACTAGTCAGAGTCTCATAATAATTGTACATACACAATTTTAAAATGTGATGTTATATCATAACCCAGGTAGCAGAATAACGTCTAAAGACGTCTTAATGACGTCTAATTGGCGTCTAGAGACGTCATTAAGACGTTATTATAAGACGTCACTCTGCTACCTAA
>NW_020210982.1:0-1402 GCF_003070985.1 Temnothorax curvispinosus | reverse complement strand
AAAGTATCAGAAACATAGACCAATTGATCCATATCTGTAAATTTGTTCAATTAATGTTGAGATATTAAAAAGATCCCTTAGGAAACTCATCATTCGGTCTGAAAAACATGGAATACAGAGCCATGCGTACATAATGAATATCTACTCTCTGCGAGAAGACTTGACGATCTTGTCGACACGACACACAATAATATGAAAGGTCTTGCAAGAAGAGGCATGTCGTAGGTCAACACACCGGCGAGAATTATAACAAAGCACGATTTGACACCGTCTCAAAATGACACGGATTTTTTAGACCTTTCATATCATTGCTGTGCATGTGTCGTGTCGATAAGATCGTCAAGTCTTATATAGTATTCATTATGTATACATAGCTCTGTATTCCACGCAGAGAGTATTCATTATGTATACATAGCTCTGTATTCCACGTTTTTCAGACCGAATGGTGAGTTTCCTAAGGGATCTTTTTAATATCTCAACATTAATTGAACAAATTTACAGATATGGATCAATTGGTCTATGTTTCTGATACTTTGAATCAGTAAACTCATCATACGGTACGGAGAACGTGTAACTTAATTTCTGTAACTACCGCTGAAGATGGCTCAAAACTGAGCCGAAACGTACGGATAGATGTAATGTATCAAAACGACGAATAAATCACTTATTTCTGATATTACGCACTGTGATCTGAGTCTGACTTTCATAGCCTTCTCCTATTTTAATCTCGAGGGTCCTCATATTACTTTATTTATTATTTCGACTTTTCTTTGATAAAATTTTATTATGTTCTTTGAAGGAGTATAAATTCTTCTTTTGGAGTACATAGTACATGATAAAAACTCTTTCTAAAATTTGTACATTTTAAGACTATTATCAAGAAAATATTCTTTCTTAAAGACAACCGTTACTTACTAAAAAAAAAAGTAAATTGAGTAATCGCTTTTTTAAGCAGCACAATTGATATTTTCCTGTATGCATGTACACACGTATGTACATACGTACGCACAAAAAAATGTTCTGTGTTGTTAGAAAATTTTATTTCTATTTAAAAAAAGGAGAGAAACTATCATCGCTTAGGACAGGGGCTCGGCGTTACGCGCCGCTCGTGCGAAATCATCGCCGCTTGTAATAAACAACTGCCCGCGCGCCGACCGCGGGGCGGCCGCATCTCGCCGCGCGCTAGGATTTGGCGGAGGGCGGGCTAATACGACGATTTTTAATCATTAATAACTCGTCAACTATTGCGAAAATTGCAAAATAGTACATGACTTTTCGACTCAGTTTGGCTCGCTCTATCTAAATATGAAAAAAGTACCAAGAATTCAGGAGCACCCTGTATATAAGTATATATGTATATATTTATTTATTCATTTATTCATTCATTTATTTATTATTACTT
>NW_020210981.1:0-2256 GCF_003070985.1 Temnothorax curvispinosus | reverse complement strand
CGAAAAAGGCTACACTCCCAATTGGACCACCGAGGTCTTTCGCATAGCCAAAGTACAAAGGACCAATCCCGTTACGTATCTACTGAAAGACGTTCGCGAAGAAGCGACAGCCGGAGGATTCTACGAACACGAGTTGCTGCACGTCTCCAATCCCGACGTTTATCTCGTGGAAAAAGTTCTGCGCAAGCGCGGCAATCGAGCGTTCGTGAAGTGGTTGGGAATGGACAGTTCGCACAATTCGTGGATAGATAAGGCGTCTGTGTTGTAAAAAGAAATACTTAGACATTAGTAGACAACGCTTACTTTATTGTTAATAAAGGTTTACACATTCGTCGATTTGTTTTTTACGTGTTATTGATTTTTACGATAAAACTATTTTTAAAGCGTACAATATTGTTTCACCCTTTTTTTTTACAACGGTATTTTGTAATGTCCCCACGGAAGCGTCTCCTCGCCGTTCGACGTCACGTATCGCTTGTCGTCGTGCGGACTGAGGGCTAGTTTTTGCTCCAACACGGTGTTAACCTCGTGCAGCGTCGAGCGTATGCACGACTGACGCGTCTTCAGCTCGCGCGCGTTCCGCAGACACTCCACGTAATCCTCGAACGTGATCCTCTTCGCGACTACGTTTCTCTTGACGCCCTTTATTCTCCTGGTGTCGTCGCGTCCGAGTACCTTGTAAGTGTACATCTTCGCTCTGAGGCCCACGAACTCCGTCATGATCGCGCCGTTGTTCTCGTCCTTCATCAAACCTGGCACCTTCTTGTTAACGCGCGGCATACCGTGCGCATTGTTCTCCGCGTAATCGCTCGTGTCGAACCTGTGCACATCGCGTTTCATACGCTCGTACACGTCTTCGCACTCCAGCGAATAGATCAGACTGTCCGTATCCGTGTAGGCAATTCGACAACGGTCGCGATAGAGCGGCACCATGTAGTCGTAGTGAAACTCGTAGAGACGCGTTTTGGATATCTCGAGAATAGACATACCCACGTAGATCGGCTTGTTGAATTTTACCTCGAGCCTTCGCAGCTCGATCGCCACCAGATTCTCCGAAAAGACGCTCCTGCTGTGAAAGTTCGGCTTAGCGATTAACGCCTCCGCCTCGTATCTCCCGTCCCATCGCGTCACGAGACGCACGTCCACGTGATCGCGCACGTTCTCCATAGTCTTGCCGAAGACGGCGTTGTTCATCAGTTTGTACAAATTCCGTTCAAAATCGTTGCTCGCGCGCGTCCTAAGCGCGGTGTTCAGCTCGATGTAGACGCAAAGCCACGGCGACTGGTCGAATCGTAGAACGCGACGAACGCGCGTCAAACGCATACCTAGTCGCAGACATTGCTGCAGGTTTCGATAGTGCGTCACGTAACGCGATTTGTCGTAGAGAGTGGCGAGCAATTTTTCCTGTCGCTTGCCGGGCGGTTTGTCGCGCGTCGGGCACAACGGCAGATTCGCGTGGGCGTCGTGCAAGTCTCGCGGGTACTCGAGATCCACCTCCAAAATGTAACCGACGTCGCTGTCCGTTGGCACGGTCGTCGCGTCGAAATTCTCAGGATCGTCGAGCCACTGGAAATTCGCGTAGGGCAACGATTCGCTCATAGCCCAGCCGTACAGATTGTTCACGTCGTAATACATGAGATACGTAGTGGGCTGGGACGAGTCGTGCGTCGGTACGTGCCTGTTATTGGCTCGCGCGTACCTGAGCGAACATTGACTGAGGCCGCCGCGTATTCCGCGTTCCACGAACAGCACCATGTCGATGTCGGTGAGCAGCTCGAAACGCACGCCGGTGTACCTCAGCATAGCGTCCCACGTGTACCCCGGCAACGTGTAGTAATGCGCGGGATCGAGCCCGTAACTCGCCGAACACGCGTCCCAAAAATTTTCAAATATATCCGCCAGAAGAAGCACGTCGGTCTTGAGATACAGATCGCTGTACTCGCCGAGATCTCGCACGCGAAAACGTCGCCAGACCCTCGTCGCGTGCTCGTAGTCGCTCTCGCTCGCGGTCTCGTCGGTCAGGGAGCTGTAAAAGGCCTCGCGCGGCGGAAGCTCGGTATCCCGCAGTTTATCCGCGCCGTCGACGTACTCGTGCGAAAACACACCCTTGCGAGTGAGCAGATCGAGATCCTCCGCGCTCAAATCCGCGTACTCCGAACGCGTGATTCTCAGCTTGTCCTTGTTCAGATAGGACGCCAGGGTTTCGATACTCGCCGCTAAAAATTTATACGAGTCCACGAATCGAAGCTTCACGTA
>NW_020210980.1:0-4479 GCF_003070985.1 Temnothorax curvispinosus | reverse complement strand
TCTCTCTGCTCCGATAATCTCTCCGTGCTCCGAGACGTCGTAACGATGAGCCGGCGTAACGATGAGTGCCGAGAGCTCGCGGCGCTGGAACCGTGTCGCGAGCGAGTACTTGTTCTTCAGGCGGGTGCCCTCGTGGGGTGAGCGAGGGCAGCACCGATTGGTGAGTCGCGCAATTATCGATTCCGCGTTGATCGCGATCCGCCGACGTTTCGCGCGAGTCACCGAAATACTTAATACTAGGTACGCAAGAATGCTATGTACAACGAGTAACGAGACTAAACAATTAAGTATGATACATGCATCTATCTACAGTTTGGCGAGCGCCAAACATACCGCCCACCAAAATACAACGAGTTGTATTTTACTATCAATTTGAATCGGTCGCCTGTGGAGCAGGGCCCATCGGCAGGGGGCACAGCTTCACTAGGGGACGCGTGATCGTGCCGTCCGCCACCCGCACCGTGGCGACACGCGGGACGCCGTCGCTGCCCGGATGCAGCGCCTCCACTCGTCCTCGCCTCCAACGCAGAGGAGGCATGTTGGCGTCCTTGAGGAGGACTAACGCCCCGACACCGAGCGGGTTGACGAAGGTCCACCATTTGGGACGCTGTTGCAGCGTATGGAGCTACTCCTGATGCCAGCGCCTCCAGAAGTCCTGGCGTATTCGTTGGACGAGTTGCCGCCGACTCAGACAATTCATCGGTAACGGAGTCACGTCTTGAGTGGGAACGGAGACGAGCGGTTCCATCGTGAGGAAGTGACCCGGCGATAGGACTTCGAGGTCGGCAGGGTCGGTGCTATGTTGAACGGTCCCGCGAAATCAACTCCGCGGATCGAAAATGGCTTGGCCCGTCGGACCCTATCGGCCGGTAGTTCCGCCATGAGGGGCTGAGAAGTGTGTGTTTTTACGCGGAAACATTGATGACATCTCGAGAGTACGCGTTGTATAGCGCGATGCACCCCGAGGACCCAATAATGTTGCGTGAGCAGGTATTGCAGCGTGCGCCGACCAGGGTGCATGTTCGTGCGGTGCACGTGTTCGATAACGAGATCCGTGAGCCTATGTTTGCAGGGCAGTAAGGCAGGGTGCTTGTTCTCGAATGTAAATCCGGATTTTGCAAGCAGGCCGCCCACCCTGAGAATACCCACCGGATCAAGGAAGGGAGCGAGCTTGAGAAGTGGCTTGGGGAGCCTTCTCCCGCTTTGAAGACGATCGATCTCATCGCGGAAAGCATCCGCCTGTACACTCCTTACAACTAGTAGGAGCGTGGAATGCAGTTCGAACTGATCTATGGCCAAAGTCGTAGGAGCAGATTTTGCACGGAAGTGATTTACAAACCTAAGAATGTATGCTATAATTCGACTAATTTTCTCGATTGAATAGAATTTTTCTAGCACTGGATGCACCGCGTCAGGCGGATCGAGCGCCACGAACGATACAATTTTCTCCTCCTCGGTCGGAGGGGTTTCCGAACTGGGGGAAGGTTCAACTTGAGCTCAAAGCGAGCGAGCTTGTGCAGGACCTCCGAATGAGGTCCGGCCGTTTGGCGACCCCCGACGAGCCCTCCGTGGTTGCGGGAGGGCCATGGCAATACGCCAAGACGGCGGGATCCAATGACGCCGTGAGTGTGTGTGACTCGACGGATATGACCTCCGAGTGAGGTTCGGCCGTTTGGCGACACCCGACGAGCCCTCCGTGATAGCGGGAGGGACGTGGTGATACGCCAAGACGGCGGTAATGCGGTCCTACCGTTCGGCGACACCCGAATGGTGATACGCCGAGACGGCGCGTGTCCAAAGGCACCGTGAGTGTAGGTTACTCGACGGTGCGCGTTAACGGGGCGAGGGTGTAGGGCCTCGCCCTCGTTCAACGAGCTACGATTACGCGAATATCCGCGCCGCGAACGTGCCCAAGCGACGTGCGGACGAGAGACATCACGCGTGACGATGTGTGACCTCCGAATGAGTTCCAGCCGTTCGGCGACACCCTGAGCCCTCCGTGATAGCGGGAGAACGATGGTGCTACGCCAAGACGGCGGTCACGAGGTCCTACCGTTCGGCGCCACCCGAGTGGTGATGCGCCAAGACGGCGGTGTCCAAAAGCACCGTGAGCGTATGGTGACTCGACGGTGCACGATGAGTCGTAAGGGACCCGGGACGGGGTGAGTGTGTAAGACTCGACCTCGTCCAAACGAAAACTGCGACCACGAACATTTTCGTCGCGAACGCGCCCGTGCGACGAATGGACGAGAGACATCACGAGTGGTGAAGTGCGCGCGCCCATGATGTCTCAAGGCAATGTGGTCGTCTAGTTTCCGTCTGTATCCCCCGGCGCCGCGGGGTCGTCGACCGGAGTGACCGCCGGAGCGTTCGCGGGGAACGGGACGCTGGCCTGCTCGAAATGCAGCAGCGTATGGTGTTGCATACCGCACGATCGGCATGTCCACGCGGAGGGACAATCTTTCGATCCGTGCCCTGAGCGCAGGCAGTTGAAGCACAATTTTAAGTCGCGAGCCTTAGCCTGCCTCTCTCTCGGCGAGAGTTTCAAAAACTGGTTGCACTTCGACACGTAGTGAGGCTCTTTACAAACGGGGCAATCGGCCGTGCTAGTCACGAACGAAGAGACCGGCGTGGACTTGGTTTTGGAGGACGGGCCCGCGACGGCCTCGAGAACCTGACAATGTTCCGCTAGAAATTTCGAGAGTTGAGTACATCGCGGTATTTCCTCAGCCCGGTGAGCGGACTCGAATTTTTCCCGAAGGGAACGAGGAAGCTTGTCTAACAAGAACTTCAGTAGGATAAAATCCCATGAATCGGTAGGGAACTTCATCAATGCGAGCGCGCGTGTGTTCTCGGTAAACGTATCTAATAAGTGGTGAAGAGCCTCGGCCGTCTCCGCCTTCAATGGCTTTGCCTCGATTATCGAATTCAAGTGATGGTCCGCTAACCTTCTCTTATTCCGGTATCGATCGACCAGCGAGTCGTAAGCGATCAGATAGTACTCATCGGAAAACGGCAGGTTTTTCACCACGTTGAGTGGTTCCCCTTTGAGTGAAGCCAGCAGATACTGGTATTTCTCTATCGCGGAAATCTGCTGGTTATGTATCGCCGCGTTGAACAACGCGATGAAGGAAGGCCACAACGTAAGGTCGCCGGAAAACTGCGGCAGCGGGATCTTAGGCAACTTGACCACCGAGGCCGGACCCGAGGGCTGTGCCGGCGCGCCTCCGAATGGCGCGCCCGTTTCACGGTGATATCAACTCTTTACGGCGTAATGCATTTTATCGAAACTGGCTCGGATTTCGTCCTCGGCCTCGAAATCCGCCGCTTCTTGGATGACCTTCAGGTGGATGGCCTCAAAATCGTCCGCGATCTTCGCTACGCTCGAGTAGCGAGCGAGGAAGGTCGCTCGTATTGCCGCGTCGGTCGCGGCTTGTAGGGAGAGGTCGTGTATTTCTTGCATACGCCGATTGCATACTTCGCGACGAGCATATGCGTTTTTCGACATGATGTAACAAAGGGGTCGTCCACCACAGACAGACGAAGCTAAGAGCGAAGGGTAAACGACGAATAGGCAGTCGGAGGCGACGGCAACCCGAACCAACAATATCGAACCCCGGCGAAAACAATCACGAAAGTCAGGTCGCCAAGGTGAGGGGTAACGGACGGCTCCGTTCGGCGCTCGCGCAAGTCCCGAGGGAATATTCTCGATAATATTCCTCGAGTTGAACGCGGAGAATATCAGCCGTTGGATTAGCGCGATAAACACGCGTCGCAGAGTTCGAAAGGCAAATATTCTCGTTCGGTGACAATAATATTTTCGAGCGATGGTACTCTCGGACGGATCACGAATGTCGGGATAATACAAGTGCTGGGTCGGGCGGTACGTACCTCGCAACGACGTAAACACGAGCGATGCTCGAGACTATACAGAAAAACAACGCGCGCGAGACCGGCCCGTAATCGAAGGCCACGGCCGTTGTCTCTATGCGCGAAAGTATAGCTGGCCCGGAATACTCGGATATTCGACCGAATATTTCGGTTACGATCAAGTCGATTTAATGGCGACTAATTACCGCGGCGAGCGCGGATTCGATTTTAAGGCGATTAACGGCTGCGGCCCGAGCTATGACGAACGAAGTTCGCACGCGTATTCCCGTTGCGAAGCTAGCGTTGCACGAGAGATACCGCGCGAGACACAAGTTGTCAGCACGCCGAGCGTTATTGCACCTCGTTAATGCGAGAATAAGAATTCAGCGAATTCGCGTAGATTACAGGCGGCTAATGGCCGATTGCGCGATGCTACGCGAGAATTCCCTTCGCGAAGCGAGCGTTGCGATACGGGAGATCCTGCGAGACCCGCAAGGTCACGCGCTATTGCACTACGCGTTACAGAAAGATTCGGTGACTTAGAACAATGAAAGGACACGCGAAAGGTCGGCGGTAATAGACTAATCGCGAAGATATGATTATCCGGCT
>NW_020210979.1:0-4717 GCF_003070985.1 Temnothorax curvispinosus | reverse complement strand
AGCTGCTCCTCTTCGGAGACTCCTTCGTAGTTCGCAAGTTTTTCGAACTTCTCCAAAAATCTGATCGGATTTTGGGGATCCGTCTTCCCCTTATAGGTGAGGTCTTCGAATGGACTTTTGATCCATCCTCCCCTCGGTAGTCTGGCATGGAGTGGCGTCAGGTCCAATTGTCCGCCCTTGGGCCGGTCCCCGTCACTGTACGTCCTTGAGCCTGTTTTTGTCGGGGGGGATATCCCCTCGCAGACCGCGGTCCGTATTCGGTGTTGCGGCGAGGTCCCGCAATTGTTGTATGTTAGCCTGCTGCGTCTCCTCCAATTGCGCCTGTAACTGTTGAATCTGAGCTAGAAGCTTCAGTTTGTTTTCGGTTGGATGCTGCTGCTCCATCATCGCGGTTTTCTCCGCACTGAGGTTGATTGCCTCTGTTTGATTTTCGACCGTTAGAAGATCGGTGATCTCCGGTCGTTGTTCGTCTTCTTCGCTAGTCTGTCCGTCGACTGGGCGGTCAACGTTCGACTGCTCTTCTTCAATCGGCCTCCTGGACCGGGTTTGTATTCGCGGGGGAGTTCTTCCCACCGTCGACATGCGTGCGATTGTCGCTCCGCACCTCCTATTACGTCCGCCTCTTACTTTGGGCCCTATCGTGCCGAGGTATCGGGCTCGATCAGCGGGTTTCGAACTTGCCTGTTAACGCCCAGTGCGGTCTCGGTACGCGTTGTTATAGGTCGTCGTCAACGACCTCGCGTCCTTCGTCGCCCGTTGTTATGACGTTGCAGGACGGTCTCTCTGTTTTCTTTCCACGCTATCGGATCGCCTCCTTACTATGTTCCACGACCCCGCAGAGTCCCACGCCGCCGTCAATTTTCTACCAAGTATCGCACGACGTACGCGTCTAACTATTCTTCACTCTTGATGCTTGTATGGTCCTCCGACTGTTTGCGCCCTTGCACATCCGTACACGTTTTGCGTGATTTGGTTATGTCGCGTCGACGCTTATCGGGCCGTGCGGCTTCACGCACTTTGTGCACGTTGTTATGATGCGTTTGCGCTTGTGTGTCGCCTCACCAAAATTTGCATTCGTCGAGCAATCGTATGACGTGTCGGGTTCGCCCCGTTGCACCGTCTTTGATTTCAGTTGCAACTCGTTGCACTAAGTTCCACGACCCCGCAGAGTCCCACGCCGCCGTCAATTTTCTACCAAGTATCGCACGACGTGCGCGTCTAACTATCACCGTGTTGATCTCCTTGGCCGGGAGATCCGTGATTATGCTCCAACTCCGCAGAGTTCCCACGCCGCCGTCGATTTTCTCCTAAGTGTCGTACGACGTGCGCGTCTAACTATCGCCGTGTTGATTTCCTTGGCCAGGAAATCCGCGATCATCTCCTATGGAAGATCCACACTGGCACTATGCAGTGAGATCCGTGACTTTCATTTCTCTCAGCTTCGTTCACACGTTTACGCGTCCTGTCACGGTCGCCATATTTTTTCTGGGAAGCTCGATTTTAACCCCGCCGAAGCATTGAGGTATCGGCACCCTGGCTGTTCCGTCTCTCTGTTTAGGAAAGCCGCAGGTCCTTCTCACGTGTGGTTGTGCGACGAGCTGGAGTACGACTTGAACGCCCCCTATACTGTGACCGAACGATGCATATATCGGGCCACGGGGTACGCTATTTTGTCCTATTAGTCATCGGTCGCCACTCGGTTTAACCTTTATATACCGAGAAGGTAGGTATTCGTATTGAAAATCAGCCAAAATGTGAACAATTTGTTTAAACAATTTTATTTTTTCAATCCCGCCACAACTGCTCGATAAGCATCGCCTGAGCTCTGGATACCGCTAGGTATGACCTCAATCGGCCAGCCAGGGATACCTGTTAGCCGGACAGCTGCTTGATCTGGTAATATCTCCTTAACCCTTTGACTTTTCGAATTCCCGCCACGGTTGCCTCTTCTGAGATGCTCTGCCAGTCGTTTCCACTATCGATCATTCATCTACCTCATCCGTGGAACCATGATAGCCGGACAACCGCTTGATCGGCTAAGTCCCGACATTAATATAAGTAAAACGCCACTAACTCTCTTTTATTTTCAGGTTTCGTCGACAGCTGCTTCATCACCATCGCCGATGTCGTAGATCACCGCTGCTCACCGATGTCTAGGATCAACGCGTCTGGGAGATAGCCGGACAAACGAGAACTGTCCGCGTAACTACCACTAATATCAACTTTTTTCAGGTTTCCGCCACGGTTTCCTCATCAATGGGCTCCTCTGAAGTAGAATCTGTGATGACCTTGAAGATCGGACCACGTTATCACCAAGATGGCCGGACAGCCGCTTGTTCAGGTAAGTTTCCGGGTAAGTAATGATATTTCCGTTTGTATTTTTGCAAATAACAATTGCTTTTATTGTTAACTATAGTTGCACAATGTTGGTGATTCACAATTAACGATTGCCACATAAGATGGCGGTCGCACGTCTCGCAAAGTGCGAATTCGCGATTCAGGTACGCGAGACCCGTACGTCTTTCGTATCGACGTCACGTAACGCTGTTGGCGGGCGTTCCCGTTTGTTATAGCCGCTGAGGTAGTCTTAAATATCGTATTCCGTTTCGCGTTCGCGAATATTCTTCTACGATACGCCGGTATAATACGCGCGAGAGTGCTACCTTCGAGCGACCACGAGAGACTGCCTCGAGAAACGTTGCTCTCTCGGGCTCCCTACCACCGAGTTTTTCCCCTTCCATATGGGTCTCGGCCGCTTTCACCGCTCTGGAAATTTCCATGCTACGTCTTAACAAAAGGTGTTTACGCGTTTCGGCACACCAGGTGTGCGCCAGATGTTCGCGATGGAAATTTCCAACGCTAGTACACTATATGCGTTGCGCTCTTTCGACTTCCGGGTAGCAACAATTCAGCTTTTACAATATTGACCTTTGAACGGCGCCGACCTATGCGCAAGGTCTATTCGATGTCCCTGATCTCGATTCTACGTCGACTTCCTGAAAAAGACGTCCGGATCGTGTTTAAAACGTCCGCCGATGGCGGCGACCCAGATGCCTACTCTTTAGGCCCTAGTTAATCTTATTCCGGCCCTACTTCCTGTAGCCGACGTCGGAAACTACTAGTTGTCCGGACTGTCCGGACAACCCCCAGTTAGGATGGTCGGATTTTGATTGCGCTTCGATATTCGGGTGTACCAGGTGTCCCTGGTGACGCAATCCTAGTTTTTGTCATCTGTCCGGCAAACCGGGTGTTTGCGCGGTCAGATCGGACTCGCGATTGACTCGGATGTGTTCTCGACCTTCCCCGAGTACGCATATTTAATTTCATGCCGGTCCGACGCTCGGTTCAAAATATCGGGTCTGTCCGGCAAACCGGATGTTTGCGCGGTCAGATCTCGCTCGCGATGGACTCGTATGTCTTATCGACGTTCCCCGAGTGAGCATATCGACTCTCAGTTCGCTCCGACGCTCGGTTTACGATATCAAGTCTGTCCGGCAAACCAAGTGTTTGCACAGTCAGATCGCGTTCGCGTTCGGTCTCTGGGGTCTGTTCGTACCCTCGAACATGCATATTTCATGGCGCGACGCTTCGCTTGCCATGTAGCCCCTTGTCCGGCAAACCAAGTGTTTGCGCGGGCGGATCGCGTTCGCGATAGTCTCCAGAGGTCGGGGAAGCCTCCCTCTGGCGGCAGTTCAAGCCTTTTGGCGCTGCGTCGCCGCGTTCGTCATTCAGTGACGTGTCCGGCAAACCTGGGGTTTGCGCAATCGGATCGTGTTCGCGATAGTCTCCAGAGGTCAGTGAAGCCTCCCTCTGGCGGCAGTTCAAGCCATTTGGCGCTATGGCGCCCCCTTCATATGTTTCGCCGGATGTCCGGCAAACCCCATGTTTGCGCGGTCGGATCGCGCTAATTTTTGACTGATCCTCTCATGAGGATGTCAGGAGTCGGCATCTCGACTCTCGTTCGCCTGGCGTGCGCGCTGTCAGAATCCCGCGCTCCCGCGTCGAAGATTGTGTGTGGCTCGACCAATCATCGTGCCGGTGCTATATATGATCCACGCACCTATTGAACGAAAACCAAAAACTGCTTCCTGGTCGGGCCTGGCACTTGGTGCCGAGAAAAGAACTGGAAATGTTTGTGGATCGCTGAAAATAATGCTTACGTGCTAAATGGGCCGCTGCCCGGCGTCCGCTGTCGCATATCTTAACGCCGGACGGATAGGCTAAACTTTATTATGAAAGAGAATAACTATGTACAGGTTCCGTCCTCGGAGCGTCTTATCGCCTCTTAAAATTGTTCTGGGGATGTCCCCCTTTCGTCAGCCGTATCGCCTTCTTCGCTGGCCGGGCTGGCGAAGTCCGGCTCGTCCTCGTCCTTCGGCTGCTCCCACGGCTGCTGCATCGGGACGGCCGTTATCGACACCGTGTCCGTAACAGTGACACGGGTGAGCTCGATTCGATACGCGCTGTCGAAAGCCTCGGCAGCGCGTCTAATTGCTTCGAGCTCGGCGGAAAAGCCCCATGAGCGCGCGTCTCCCGTCAATTGCACGGAGTGCTGCACGATCTGTCGGCTTACCGTAGGCGATGGCGTGCTTCGCCGACTCACCTCCGCTACTGGCCGCGGCTGCGGCGTCGCTCGTCGCTCCGCTCGGCTTATCTCCTCGGGCGTGAAACGTGCCAGGATCACACGTGGTTGGCCGAGTAGTTGGCCGCGCACCGT
>NW_020210978.1:700-5490 GCF_003070985.1 Temnothorax curvispinosus | reverse complement strand
GAGTGTCTTTCGACTTTTATTTCAAAAAATTACATTACATAAATATGTGGTGCGCGTGCCGACGATAACAATGCGCGCGCGCTTATCCTATCGTCAAAATAATTTTCAACTGCCGCCGTTGCCGCGTTCACGTAGCCTACGCCGCGCGCCCGCGCCGACAGCGCTCCATCTTTGATGCACTATCAGAGAGAGGGTGCGCCGCGCGGCGAGTACGAGAACCATGACGCGTCGCGGACGCCATCGACCGGCGCGCGTCGAAACAAAAAGGCTTGCCAACCTGAAACGCCGATGGCTTGCCGAGTAAACGAGGAGAGGGAATATGCTGGGTCTTGAGATATGCTCCAAAATTGAACGTATCTATATATAGTGTACTCTTTTCAAGCGGATTCTATCCGATTATTAATTATATATTTGCAATTTAATATCACTCGCAACACATATATCCTGCTTTACGCTTCGCAATATATTCTGCTCCGCACTTTGCATGGAAATGCTTGCACGTGTTTCTAAAATGGTTTTACGCATATTTGGAAGAGCACATGACGCAAAAGTATTGCCCGCTTGCTTGAGAACGCTGAGGACATTCTATGAGCTAACGAACTATGTCTGTTCTTTATATGCCTTATCTTTCTTTAAAATTTACTCTAGATATTTTTACTCCGTTTTGCTATAATACTTTCGGATTATATTTTCGTTTGTTTCACTGATAGTTATGCTTGCCAATTTCATACTTGTGATTATATTTAGTTAATTATCGTCATTCTTAGATACATTCTGAAGCATTCCGTTATTATTACTCCAGAATATCTATAATCTATTAAAATTACGTTGGCCTTACCATTTTTTTAAATTTACTCTGGATATTTTTTTTTATTCGTTATGTTATAATATTTATGTTATTTCATTTTCGCCTGTGCTCATATTCGCTGATTTCATACTTATGCTTATATTCAATTAATTATCGTCATTCTAAGATTTATTTTGGAATATTTTGACTTTCTATTCCTATTGCTATTACTATTACTCCAGAATATCTATTATCTATTGAAATTTTGTTAATTTATATTATACTTGTATATGTGCGCTGTCATTATTGTATCCGTATTTATTATTCGAAAACATTTTGGATACTACGTTCATATCAAAACATTATTTATATGTTTGGTTGTCATTTAATTCTTACTACAGGATATCCTTTATTTTTTAACAAAATTTTCATATTTTTTCATTTTAAACATATGTGTTGTTTCTTTCACTATTTGCTTTATTAATTATACTACGAATTTGCAATATTTCAGAGTATTTATTATATGTTTGTTCCTTACATTGTCGGAAAAATAATGGTATCAACACACGATGAGATTGCTGGAAAGTGAACAACTTAACTATTCGTTTATTCTTTTTTAGTTGATAGCCATATGTTTTATTTTAAATTATATACTTTTAGATCTAAAGGTGAAAGTGACTGCGATCAATCACCATATGAGTTAATCCTTCAAAGAAGGTCGCGTTGGCACGTGGTTTAAAGTCCGTGTTTAGCAATCTCAGCTCTTCTGGCATTGTCAATATTATGATTAACAAGTGAATCCAAGTACGTTTCTGTCTTTTGCAAAAAGTTTATCAATCACATAAAAAAAGACTACTTATAGATCTCGAGATTATAGATAGGTTTGTTAAATAATATTGTTATATCTGAAATACGAGATATATAAAGTACATATGTGCGAATAAAGAAATTTTATTATAGTAGTTAACTCTATATAGAAAATTTTATCTTTACATCTTTTACAAGAAAGGGTACATTTAATCGATTTTTTGTATACGAAACTTTTCAATTATTATATTTAAAATTACGAGTATATATTATAGGTTGGCCAATAAGTCCGTGCAGTTTTTTCTAAGTAAAATTTATAAGTAAAAAACCGCACAGATTTATTGACCAATCTAATATATTGCAATTTTTTATTTTTAATTCTGAAATTTTATTCCGAGGAATAATCATGACTGTGTGTGTGTGTGTGTGTGTGTGTGTGTGTGCGGGCGTGGGTCGTGTACGCCATTTTAAATAAATTTATATAACGTTGAATCTGTTTTACAAATGTTTAAACAGTTTAAGACCTTATAATGGAATACTTTTGTTAACTGAGCCATTGGACTTGTTAGAATCTTTGCAAATAAATTGTTCTTTCGCACTTAAACGTTTGATTCAGATATACAATCCATTAAAAAGTTTGCAGACTTTAAAGTTTCAACTAACTGGTCATTTAGTTTATTGGACAAATGTTACAATAATTTATCCACTTTGCGAAAACAATGTTTATGTTGTCTCCCCCAATGCTATTTTGACTAGCTAGTTGCTAAATTCTTTCTCTGAACACTTCTCAGAAAACATAAATAGTACCTAATTATTGAATTACTGATAAAACTTTGTAAATATTATATTTTGTACGTTTTCAGATAATCAGTGATTTCTCCCTACCAACTTCAATTAGCCAAAAGCTGAATCCTTTGAGCCAGCCGCAGCAGTAAACGCAATTAGTGAAGATAATCATATGGCTATTAAAAAATCATTTGCTTCTACAATTGCACACATATGTACGATACGTACCAACGGTATATGGTCGTTTATCATTGGTAAGTCACAATGTATAATTTATTATTAGTGAAATATAAATAGTTTATTATTTGATATATTTACATTAGCAAAACGAAATTGAAATAGTAAAAGAAATAAATTCCGCAATCTAATTTCAGCGATCTGTGTAAGAGACTATATTGAGATCTCAAAATATCGAGTACTGCAGGCAATTCGTGCGTTCGCGTAAAAGAGTCACGGTGCGATCTCGTTTCGCGTGTACTACCGTATCTCTTGATAGTCTCTTGCACGGACTGAACGTAATGTTGATAATAATTTTATAGTAAATCGATTGTGCAATTCTATTATAAATCAATCATAATGATAGTGGTGAAGGAAAAGAAAGAGGAAGAAAAGAAATATTGTCATGACTCGATTTTATTTATTATATAATACATATTTCAGTCTCATTAAACTTTTTTTTATACTTAATATTAGGATACACAGGACCAACAAACGAATGATACAATTGCAAGAATAGAAGAAAGCAAAAGCACATGGAATTTGAATGAAACGCCAAAAGGAACGCCTACCGAAACCAATGAGGAAGAATTGTCGCTCACGGATAAGGAGGATGCGTTACGATACAACTTTCAATCGAAAGATTATAATATTTCTTCCAATGACAGGAAATTACTCGATAGACTATACCAACCTGACTATTTCGACAAAGATTATCATTTAGAGGAGATTATGTATTTAAAAAATATTCGTAGATCCTAATTGTTACAACTTTTAGATAAGTTTCGAAATATATTAATGACTTCCGAGTGCGAAGATCCCGCCATAATACTCTTTTATAGCCGATTAGATACTTGATTCTAATTATATACAATAATATGTACAGAGAAAGTAATCAAGAGAATTATTTCAAACGGAATAACTTTTTTTTCCCGATTAAAAGATGCGAACCGAAAATGTTACAAACATAATTTGTATAATTTTAATTATAGCCTGGCTATGATGTTCATTATTTTAGAAATGTTTTTCAAATAAACATTTTTGTTATTCCTGTATTTTATTTTATCTACTACTTGTCGCAGCGAGTTTAGAAATATTTGAAAGGATCGTAAGATTGAGTTTTTACTCTGGTTTTTGTACTCTTTTTAACAAGAGTTATTTAGAATATAGAATGAAAGTCGTCGAACAGTTATGTAGAATACCATATTCATTAATCCTCTCTCGTGGATGTCGTCGACGTAGAGTTTTTTCCTCTGCGTGCCCTGTAATGAACCGAAACAAAATAAATTTAATAACATATTTACATGTTTGTGTTTATGATTGTTTTGTCTTTTACGTACACAATCATTGTGCGCGTTACGCGTGTATCGATGAAAGTAATAATGAATATATTTATACATTATATGTGCGCACATGGTAAATTGTTCTGTTATTAAAATAATTACCTTGTTGAGCCACCAGCAGCTCGTTTGGATGTTTTTCTGAAAATATTATCCGTCAATCTATCGTCGATCTTTCGTTTTACGCCATGTGTGTCAATACTATCGTTATCTTCTATGTCAGACGACGTGAATGTACACTTGATCCCGGTCGTCGTCGTGTCGTTTTCGAACAACATAGCTGAAAAAATATAATGAACGTGAATCTCATCACGAATGTCAGATATATACGTCACGTAGCGTTTCACGCTATCTCCAGCACGTACCTGTTTTTTCCGCCGCGTATTTCTGCGTAATGTTCAATAGCGCTTTGCCATATTTAGCAAAGTTTGCCTCGGTAACGTGCGGTATTTGTAACATGGCCTCTTTGGTATCCGGCAAACGCTGGCTCATAGCTCTGACAGCCAATATATGCATAATGAAAGAAGCAGAAACTCCATGGTTGCAGCATATTCTTATATTTTTGTCATCGATTCGGCATAGCAACGATCTTGCACGTCTTTTTTTACACGATCTTCCACTAGTCTCTTTACACGCGTTGAAACTTTAGCTACACCGCTTGTAATAGTTTTCTTCAATTTCCTCGTTGCAATTTTAATTTGTTTAGAAATCAAAGAAAAATAAAAACGCATATAAAACGACAAATAATAGACGAAATAATATATTGTCCATTTCTCCTCTATATCTATACTCTCAAATACACACACACACGCACGCACGCACGCACGCACGCACGCACGCACGCACGCACGCAC
>NW_020210978.1:0-690 GCF_003070985.1 Temnothorax curvispinosus | reverse complement strand
ACGCACGCACGCACGCACGCACGCACGCACGCACGCACGCACGCACGTACAACGTCATTCTATGGCTACGGTAAACATGACGCTACAAATGCTTTAAAGCGTTCTTCTTCTTTTTCTTTCTTTCTTTATTGAAAGAATAGAGAAGAGGACGGCTTCAAATTATTTGTAGCGTCACGTTGACCGTAGCCTATATCTATAGAAAATATTTGCAACGCACCGCAAGTTTGTTTATTAGCATTTCGCTTGTCCATCCTCTCCCCCCGAATATACCATTGAGAATAAAAATACCTTTGCGTCGTTTCTCGTTAAAAGTTCCGTCGCTCTTGGTCCAATTGTGACATATGCGTAAATAATCTCATTATTTATATAAATATCTTCTTATAAATATTTTTCCAATACTATTTGGCGCATAAGGCATTCTACGTTACTTTTTATCCACAATTTACCATGACCGTATAAAGGATGTTTTGCAAAATCTAAAAAATTGCGCAATTAAAAATTAATGACATATTAACTCACAATAAATTACAAATTGTTTAAATTTGAAATAAAAAATATATAATAGATAATTTGGCACTTACCTCTTTTGTACCTATATTTAGGCCTTGTTTATTTATTGTGCATCTGTAGGATAATATAGCTGTTGGGAGAAGACTTTGAACGAGCAATAAGTTCCCGCCCTTCTAGAGG
>NW_020210977.1:0-3144 GCF_003070985.1 Temnothorax curvispinosus | reverse complement strand
GTCTCATTGACATACGACTCCGAATCGAATCAGCCGAACGACCTTCCTTTAAGGGTTTCAAGCCTATTAAAGCATGCGATTATCTTTTACTTTAGCCGGGGAGTCGAAGTTGGCCGGCCTTGCAACGTGGGAGAAGCGGACGCGAATCCCGCCACCGTTGCGAGTCGATCCCCGGCGCCGGGCATGCTTGAAACGCCGTGCACTGCGTTTGACACATATGAATATCCATTCACGAAATAACTAATTACTATTTATTTCTTATTTAATTTGACACGGCTACTGGGGGCAAGTCTCGTCGAGACCATGGACATGTTTGGACGTGTTTTGTCCTGAATAATTTTTGAAGATTGCTGATGCAATCAGCGCCGAGTTTGGATTGAATTTTTCGAGTCTGTATTTATTATATTCGACTTGTTCTTGGCCGTTATGTGATCTTGAAGAGGATTAGGTGCCATAAAATTTACAAAGAAGAAGAAGAACATGAAGAAGGCTATTGGAGGCCACGGGTACTCGTGGCATGAGTCTCGTGCGTCAAGAGGCGTAATCGTTTCTATACTCGATAACTAGCGCCTACTTTCGAGGAGCCATCTACTCAGTCAATGGGTGTCTCTGCACTAACCGATTTATCAATCTCGCATCGTGCGTGCAGTGCCCGGACCAACCGAGAACCCGGGTGTGAAGATTCATTCTTAACTTCTTTATATTTACTGCGTGTTGGGGAGCAAACGGATTGACAGCCGGGAGCTTTCCAGTGCCCTTTCTTGGCTCCACAACTCACCAGCGGTACTTGGGCCCGTATCACTACAGGTTCTTAGAGGTCAGATCGCCATTGACGCCACTTGGTTACTGCAGAACGCGCTGGCCACCCGACATCAGATCTTGCGACCGAGCCGTACTGAATCGGAACAGCCCCATTGCAGCGGTCCAGCGAGACCACTGGGAAGTGGGCGCATGACTTGACTGGGAGAGGCTACATATTCGCATCACAAGACCAGTAACTGATTCTGACCCCAGGCCCAAAGAGACTCGTGCAGAGAATCAAGGGCCTGAGATAGTTTGACTTCTTCGATACAATACGACAGTGTTCGCACCAGCGTAGTTTTCAGGCCACTTGAATCTTCGGATTCTAACACGGATTCGCCACTTTTTTCGCGTTCCTTTCTGCCACGATTTACAAAAGGTAGTCTTGCCGCTTCGCAACGCGGACGGGAGCGAGGCCGTCGTGGCCAGCGTGATAACCGGTAGTAGGTCCGAGAGAACGAATACGTGTATACGCGATCGCATACTTAACGCGGATCGGCGAGCGATTGGTCGGTCGGCCGCGGGTTTGGTACACGGCAAACAGTGCCTCCGATCACATTATCTAATTGATCGTTTCCAGTTTCGCCGGCGTGAACTCGAAGTAAGACCATCTCTGCTACTCAATATGTCGTTAACCCTTTAGGGGCCTGTTTACATAATCATGTACATACAAAACAACAAAAAAAAAAAACGAAAAAAAAGAACAAAACAAAAAAGAACAAAAAGAAAACAAAAAAAAACAAGAAAACACAAAAAAAAACAAAAACAAAAAAGCCTAAAAAACTCGTCAGGGACGTCTCTTAAGATTATCTTGTAACCTAGCTTCTAAAAGGTTAATTTAATTAAAACAATGTTAATTTAATTATTAATTTGACTAGTCAATGGAGTTAAAATAACATTATTTGTGTTAAAATAATAAATTTTGACACATGGTAATTAAAAAGAACAAAATGTTATTTAACTCAAGGTATTGGTTTAAATTTTAACTTTTGATATTTAATGCGTAGAGACAGTTATAGTAACTATACCATTTTTTATTTATATAGAGTATATAGACTAATGATGGTATATATAGAATACTTTGTAATTAATTGTAATTGCAACCCGTTTTATCAGACACTGTAAATCCAAGTGTGTTATTTCTACACGCATATACGTTTAAAAATAACACATTTGACTGAATCTCGTTTTACATGTTTTGTTGCGTGTTAAATCAACACATTTAATCCTGTTAATATGTTCAACCGTGTTAAATGGCATTATTCAAAACGACAAGAAATGTGTAAGAAGAGCTTTAGTTAAAATAACACACTTGGTTTTGCAGTGAATTAGCCGTATAGAAAAAGAATTTCTTATTATATCATAAAATTATACTTTTTCTTTTTTAAATGAAAGAAAGTTACGCACGTTGCACGTAACTTTCTTCAACTTTTTAATACGCCATGAATGTCTGTACTTGATGCATTATATTATGCGTTTTACTCTTTGATATTGTTTACCATAATTTTATCGTTACATCTTTAATCGATTATACGCGTATATTTCGATGCTGCGAGATTTGTATCAATATTACTCGTATAACGAACTCCCTCCGTGAATATATTTCCGATTTAAGATCGATTTAGACATAACCGTGCCGTGCCCGTACCGTTTACGGACAGAAAGATTTACTCTCGTTCACACGTAGGTATCCGGCGCCGGACTACCGATGCCGAGTACCCGATCGATTTTTTTTGTTTTCACAAATCGGCTATCGGAAAAACGTGTAAACCCAGCGAGAAATGCTCCCATATTAATCCATACACTTTGCGATCGGATACCCGGCGTCAGTAGTCCAGTGCCGGATACGTGTGAAACGGGGCTTAGTCGAATTTTATCCGTTGCATCTTCGAATATCTTTTTAACTAGTGGTCGGATCGCCACTAGTTAGTGGTAGAGTTGCAGGCGTTTTGATGGGAGTTTTAAGAAGATATTCGACTTCGAAGATCTGCCGTGAATGTCATTTGCGTTTTGATGATAATTTTATAAAACAATTTTAAGGTTTTGCAGTCTTTTACTTATCAGGAACTCGAGAACTTTTCGAAAGAAATCAATTGAGTTATTAAAACTATTTTGACTTTAAATCAAACCTTTTTTTTTCTGTTTTTTGAAAAAAATCAAAAGAATTTTTCTTTTATCAGGAACTCTAGTACTCGTCAAAATACTTTAAATGAGTTATTCAGAAGTATTCGGTTTTAAAGTTGGGTGTAAAGTTAGCATTCCATTTTTTAATTGCCTTTTTCAAAGTGTTAATTGTCGGAACTTTTTTTATAAACATATAAATACTCTTATACGTGGATTTCG
>NW_020210976.1:0-1470 GCF_003070985.1 Temnothorax curvispinosus | reverse complement strand
ATTCAAAATAAAAATGAAAGAACAAAATCTTACAGTTCTTGACAGAGCTTTTCAACATTTTCTACAATTAATCGTCGTTCCTCTTTTGCAGCCTGCTTGCAACTCTCTTTAGCAGCTTCTTCTATTGCAGGTCCAACTTCTCGTTCATATCTTTTGAATAAATTTGGTGTTATAGATGGTATATTCATACAAGCCAGTATTTTATTTATACCCGAGCACCCAACTCCAGCGTGTACAGCTCCTGTCATTTATAAGTTAGAAGTTTAAATCAACATATTAATTTTGATAAATTATGTAATAATTAATAAAAATTACATAGATACAATGTTTGCGAATGGAAAAAATGTATTGACTATAACTTACCTAATACAATTTTTGTGTTTACATCACTGTGTTTAGAGTTATCCTTTGATGTATGAATTTTTCCTGTAGCAACATCTGTAAATGTAGAACAATCCCGACAACGTACTTTTAAAATTGAATTTAAACCAAGTCGTCTTTCGTTTACTACATTTTTAAGTGAAAGATCTTTTTCACAGTAACAGCAAGTTAGATTTTTGGCAAGCTCGGACACTTCTACAATACGTCTTCCAACACATAAATGATTGTCTTCTTGACAGGACTTTTTCTTTTTCTTTGCTTCAGACATTGCCGCTAAAGCTTTAAGTCTTTTCTTCAATACTTTTTCTTTCATTAATCTTCCTTTGTAACGTACAACAGACATTTTCGCTTATATTTCTTCTAATTCAAAATAACCTCAATAGCATAACCTCAATAATCTCAATAACGCGAGCATCGCGAGCTAACCTCAATGGTATACTGACATTACTGACGCGAGTCGCGAGCATACAGTGTTGCCAGATTGGTAAGACCATACAGGATTGGTTGAAAATGGTACAGTTTAGTCAAAAGTTTTACATAGATAAGTAGTTTTCCGTACATTATCGTATGCAGTGTGACCATTATTTTTGACTAATACTGTCGCGATACAACTACCTTAAGTGATTGCTTGTGCCCAGAAAATTTGTGCCATTATCCGATTGGATCACTCGAGCTCTGCCACGGCGTGCGAAAAAACGTTTTAGACAGGCTATAAAAGCCTCGGTGGTCAGATCGCTAACAATTTCTAGATGAACAGCCTTGACAGCCAAGCACACAAACACGGCAACGTAAATCTTAATTTTATTACGGTTACGATGCTTTTTCTCCTTAATAAAGAATGGGCCGCAGAAATCAATACCAACACTTTCAAAAGGTCTCGAGCCTGCAAATCTAACTCTAGGCAAATCGCCCATTTGATACTCAGGAGTCAAGGGGCGCCAACGAGAACACACTGCACATTTTCGGATTATTTCTTTGACGCGGTTTTTTCCGTTTACCAGCCAATAATTTTCTCTAATTGCATACAAGGTCGCCTGACTTCCGGCATGACAAAGTTTGATATGAGTCTCGCGAATTATCAACTCGGAA
>NW_020210975.1:0-5150 GCF_003070985.1 Temnothorax curvispinosus | reverse complement strand
TCAAATCGTACCACAATGACAATGAGCACCACCATGACGGCACACGTCAATAATGACGCGACGTCGAAACTCTTTGTTACCTTACCGGATAAAGAAAAACAGCACTATGTGTTACAAGTGTCGAATAATCCCGGCTCTTTCAGCAAAGGAAAAAAGCGCTTTCAGTTTCTAGTCACTTTGTGCGGTGAGTAAAATGAGGTGAATTCGTTTTTGCACATAAAACGTCCTTAACTTTTGGATATCGGCACGTATTTATGTACTGGCACGTATTTCTAACACTCCGCTAACATAATTCAGAGCCTTTCGACTAATATATTCAAGATCACGTTTATAAAATGTTCTAATATAGGTCCGACCACTCCTTCATATGTCTTAAATTAAAGGAGATGAACTGTGACAAGTAAAGCTTGAGTTAAATAGCGTGAATTATGGACATGAACTCTATTATGAGCATAATGATGATAAAGCTGTCTGTGCTGAAGAATGGAAAGGTAACTCTACCTTTTTATAAGTAATATGGATTATACTCCATTATACTCGTAATAAAGTTCATTTCTAGCCATCAAATTAGGGCTTTATTAAAAGAGATTAATCATGTGCGCGAAAATCAATTACTGGAACTCGATGTCCTTCCTGAAATAAAAATTGCGCAAGATCTGAGAAATTGGTGCTTTATCTTGTCAACAACGTATAAATATTACCATTAAATTTTTTATCACGAAATATATGCGGAACTTAATTTGATTGGAGATAACGTTTTTCTCCGCTTTATGATTCGCGTTATAACTTTGGACTAAATATCATAATGTCTGTCCAATTCTTTAATTTCAAAACTGAGCACAGCTTGCTTTACTTCTTTGTTATATAAAGCGTAATTTTAATGCATCCAATATTAATAATTAATTGGATATTATATTGTGATCAAAGAATCAGTACGCTGTATTACACATAAGATAACGTTTTCTTATCAGGAACCTCCTCACACAATAATTTTAAGTGGTTCCGAGTCAAATTTGACAAGATTATAAACAATAACAAGTGAAACACACACAGAATCGATATAAATCTTACAAATAAGAGAAGATGCTATTTTCAGCTGGGCTGTATTTTGGTAGCTTAATAATAATATTTCTGTGGGAATTTTGTATATTTTTTCCACTCACAAGTAAATAATAACTGCGCGCCGATTATTTGTCTTAAAACACAATTTTTTGTTGGAATAGTAAATCCACATTCTTAAATCGATTTAATTGATTTAACTTTTGATGTTAATAAGCATTCTTTTTTTTAAATCACTGTAAAGAATTTATTGCGAACTGACAAATAATGGGCGCGCAGTTTACTGATTGTGAGTTAAAAAAACCAAGTTACAAAATTCATAAAGAAATATTATTAATTATTATTATAAGTTACCAAAATCCAGCCCAACCAAAAATGGCATCTTCTGTAATTAATTGTTATTTTTATAAGTTACGCATTCTGTCGTGTTAAAGAAATATTTAAAAACTCGTATAATATATAATAAATGTTGTTACAATAATATCATAATCTCATTATCAGAGATTCATAGAAGTATCACAGCGTCGCGTATTTCGACTTATTAATCTTTGTCTCATGCAATAAATATTTTATGCTACCGCTAAGCGGAAAAATTTTTTTAATATTTAACTGCAAAATTTTCGGAACATACACATCTAGATCGCGTCTCTCAAATTTTTTCGGAACCAGATTATACGTATAACTGTATTCGATGTAATCAAGAAAAACGTGATAAAAATTAAATTAAATTAAAATCACTTAATAAAATAAAGTATAACGAAATTTCACTGATATATTTTTTATGCATGTTATAAAGTAAGAAATTATGTAAAGAATATAAATTTTAGCTTCTTCTCATGTATAAATATCAGAAGAAACTTGATCGCGTTTAACCAAGATCAATGTACTATGTCTCTCATGTTGTATAATACACATGTGTAACGTATTATAGCCGACAGGTTGTCTCGTGGGGTACGATATCGATATCATCTAAAGTGATCGACTTCTTCAACATGACTATACCTATACCTATGACTAAATCAGCGACTTATCTATGTCTACAACATTTATCACGAGAAACTTTGTGTATGTGTGCGTGCGTGTGTGTGTGCGTGATCCTCAAGTGGTCATCTTATTTTTGTAGACTTTGTTGCATTGTAGATAATGAATGACGAAAGCCTTGCGATAAAACTTAATTCTTTTGTCTACACAGACATACTATTACTAGATAACGTACAAATTATATTTTTTTCAGTTGACAAAATTATTCAGCATGTATTCGATATTTCGTTTTAACGAATAAAGCATAGATCATAGATCTGTCAATTTAATAAAATAAATAAGCAAAATAATGTTTTTTAGAGCATCGTTTAGAGATATTGAATAAATTTTCAATCATTCTCGACATCATCTCCCTTTTAATGCGACAAAATCTCGCATACTTCGAGCAACAATTCTTTTAAATTAAAAAAATCTTTCTTCTGATGAGTGTTTACTGTTCGTTTCCAGCTGCGCTGGGCGGTATGCAGGCCGGCATAACGCTCGGTTGGACGTCACCGATCCTGCCGTATCTCACATCGGCGGAATCCTTCCTTCCGGAACTGTCCGTAAATCAGATCTCGTGGATAACATCCCTGCTGGTGCTGGGTGCCATTGTGGGCGCGGTGCCGGCCGGCAAGATCGCCGATCGAATCGGTCGGAAATGGGCCATCCTCTTGACGGCTGTGCCATTCACCACGTGCTGGCTCACCTTGCTCACGGCCGAGAACATCGTCAGTATATATGTCGCTCGGTTCATTGGCGGAATCGGCACCGGAGCGGCTTGCGTCCTCGTACCGGTCTACGTCGGCGAAATCGCCCAGGCATCGATTCGCGGCGCCCTGGGCGCCTTCTTCCCTCTGCTCTTCTCCTCGGGGATCATGTTCTCATATGTGGCGGGCGCATACTGCTCCTACGTGGCCTTCAACATCGCCTGCTGCGCCATGCTGGTGCCCTTCGTCCTGAGCGTGCCCTTTATGCCGGAGTCGCCGTTATGGCTGGTACAGAAGGGTCGTAAGATCCAGGCCGCCAAGGTGCTGACGATTTTACGGGGATCGCATTATGACGTCCCGGGGGAGATAGCCGTTCTCCAGGATGACGTTGACAGAATGGCGAACGCATCGGGCGGCCTCAAAGACCTCGCCGGGACTAAAGCTGGACGTAGAGCCGCTGTCACCTGCATAGGACTCATGTTCTTTCAACAATTGTCCGGCGTAGACGCGATTCTATTCTACACGGTCAGCATCTTTCAGGCGGCGAACAGTACAATCGATCCCTTCCTGGCTACCATCGTCATCGGATTCACCGAAGTCGTAATGACGATATTCGTCGCTATCGTAATTGACAGGTTAGCGCGTGATAAATCTCAGATATATCTCTCGCGAATTGATGTAGAATTCTCATGAATAGAACTTCTTCAGATTTCTTGAAGTTAATGTAGCCGTTAGAGTTATAATGGAATGTTCGACGATTATCCTAAGTTTCTCCTTTTCTTCTTATTATATTATGTAGAGTGGCGAGTTAATTCTGTTCAATTTATTCGATGTCATAAACTTCGATTTTTAAAGAACAAACGAAAACAATTGATTGAATTTCTTCAAATATCTTGGAATTAATGTAGTAGCCATATAAACAGTACAATCGATCCTGTCTCTATTTTTTTCAGATTCGGCCGAAAGCCGCTCCTGGTAATATCCGGCACAATAATGACCCTTTGTCTGAGCGTCCTGGGTTACTGTTTCAAGCTCAAGGATGAAGGAAGTGACGTGAGCAGCTTCGGCTGGCTGCCGCTGACCAGCCTCGCTCTCTTCAACGTTGTCTTCTCAATTGGTTACGGATCCCTGCCGTTCACGGTAATAAGCGAGATATTTCCGCCGGAAACCAAGGGTGTTGCCAGCAGCCTGTCTATCGTGGTGCACTGGTGCTTGGTGTTCGCCGTCACCAAGCTGTTCCCGACCATGGAGGACAGGATGGGCCAGGCCGCGACCTTCTGGACGTTCTCGTGCTTCACCGCCGTATCCGTGTTCTTCGCGTACTTCGTAGTGCCGGAGACGAAGGGCAAGACGTTGCAGGAGATACAGAGCAAGCTCAAACGAAGGCAAAAGTCGAAAACGGAGTGTCAGGTCGAACCGGTCTGAAACTACCGGCTATCCTGCGATCACCTTGTCGCACTTTTGCAGTGCTGAGATTAAGGAATGGTCGCTGGAGGTCGAAACGCTAAAGTCCTGATGGCTGTTGAGGGAGAGAAAGACAGAGAGAGAGAGAGAGAGAAAAAAAGAGAGAGAAAGACACATACATACACGTGTCTTACACTTTATTTTTTCTTTTTTACAAGAACGTATTTATCGTAACTGACCCAATTTGCAGAGTTCCTTATCTTTTCTGCGCAATTATTGTATGATGAACGACTTTCAAGTGTTGTAAACACCACCTATATATAGACGTTACATTTCTTTTATATGTTGAATAATCTTGTTGTTTTGAAAAATATTTTGTGTTTTATACGCAAGATAATAATGTTATGTTTCTTCATTGAATTAACAAAATTTTGTGTCGCAAACGATGTTATCGACAATGTCCGAGTTAAAGTGAATTCCATCCACTGGATGTCACGCGCTACACGTTTATCACGAGAAATATAAGTGTGCTGACATGAGAAATAAGTAGAGATGGCAATAGAAACATATTTCTTCACGCGCTAATCGCAAACTACGCACAGAACAATATTGCAATTGTTTTCTACCTTCTAGCTAATGTTGCTAAATAATAATGCAACAAATGATAATGCGAAAAACCTTTTTCGTGATGCTCTCAACAGCACTTATCTTTCTTATCGAGTCACAGTAACAGAAATGAATAAATACTTGCATCTCTTGAAACTCAAAGGGGTAATGCTGCAGAACGTTATTGCTTGATTTCATTAGGCATTTATGTTACTTTATATGCAAATTTTAATCTAACTAAACTTTTATATATGTTTAGCTCTGTAACTTATTTTAAAAGCGCTCAACTATTCCGACGTTTGCATATGCAATTTTTCAACGCGCTGCATAAATTTTAAAAAGATTATGATT
>NW_020210974.1:0-1071 GCF_003070985.1 Temnothorax curvispinosus | reverse complement strand
CATCCAACGTGCTAACTGCCCTTCTAGATTCTTAAAAGACATCAACCAGCGTAACAAAATATGATCCGTTCTAACCGAGAATTCACGTCCATATAAATAGTGATGGAAGGTCTTCAAAGCCTCCACCAAAGTTAACAGCTCCCGACGAGTTACGCAATAGTTCCTTTCAGACTTGCTCAAAACCCGACTATAATAAGCTAAGACCCTCTCCCTACCATCCTGAATCTGAGAAAGTACCGTGCCCAAGCCGTGATTTGAAGCGTCAGTATCAAGAATAAATTCCCCTTTTTCTATTGGGAAAGCTAAAATAGGAGGAGAATTAAGTTTTGTTTAAGCTTCTCAAAAGCTTCCTGACAACGCCCATCCCACACAAATTTTCTAAGATTCTCAGTTAAAGAAAATAATGGCTTAGCAATAAGAGAAAATCCCTTCACAAATTTCCTATAATAAGAGCAAAGTCCCAAGAAGCTTCGCACTTGCTTCTTATTTTGAGGAATAGGCCACTCTTGAACGGTCTTAATTTTTTCCGAATCAGTGGAAATTCCTCTTTCTAAAACGACATGGCCTAAGTATTTCACTTCTCTCCCGAAGAAAGTACATTTTTTTGGATTGAGTTTTAAATTTGCACTCCGTAAACAAAGAAATATTTCCCTTAAATTTGCCAGCATTCCCTCGAAAGTTTTACTATAGATGATGACATCATCCAAATAAACCATACAGATCTTATTCAATATCTCACGAAGAACCTGCTCCATCAATCGCTCAAAAGTAGCAGGAGCATTACATAATCCAAATGGCATTACAGTAAACTGCCATAAGCCATTTCCTATAGAGAAGGCCGTTTTCTCCCTATCCTGAGGACGAAGCTTCACCTGCCAATAGCCGCTTTTTAAATCTAAGGTGGTGAACCAGGAATTTCCGGATAAACGATCAAAAAGATCATATATCTTGGGAATAGGATAAGAATTTTTTTTTTAATGGCATTGAGCTTCCTGAAATCGATACAGAATCTAATTGTTCCATCTTTTTTTTTAACTAAAACAGCTGGAGAAACCCAGGCGCTAGGAGATT
>NW_020210973.1:0-3842 GCF_003070985.1 Temnothorax curvispinosus | reverse complement strand
TCTGTTTTTTATTGATACTTTATGTAAAATTACATATATAACTAATACATGAAACTTTTAAGCACAAATCGGTAACTCCTCCACCGATTCTCGCTAAATTCAATACCTTTCTTAAACGATACTTTATCCATCAAATAATTTACACATTTTTTAACCAGAAATCAGTAACCTTTTTATCTCGCAAAATTTAAAACAATCTTCTTTTAATAATACTCTATATAAAATTACATGTACATCTTATACATTTTTTAAGCAGAAATCGGTAATCCCTTCACCGATCCTCGCCAAATTAATTAACAATCTTCCTTTAATGATAGTCTATCCATCAAATAACTTAGGGTAGATTAAGGCAAAAGGGGGCAAATGGCTAAGGGGTGCTCAGTGGCTGCGCATATTGTCGAGAAATGCGTAGCAATAAATCACTGAAAGTGCACACAGCCCTAGCAAGCCCTACTTCTACCTCCGAGCGGTGCTCCCCGGGTAACGCTAACAGGACAGGGCGAAGGGCGTGCTGCCGGCGCCCTAAAACCGGTACAACTCGGCTAAGGTATTACCGCCCGATCATAGGGAAGGAGAGCCTACACGCAGAGTCAAATAATAACGGCCTCCGGGTGATAGATTTTGCGACTAGCAGGAATATGGTAGTCAGCTCAACATACTTCCCTAGGAAAAACATACATAAGGGAACATGGAACTCGCCGGACGGCTCAACGTGCAACCAGATTGACCACGTACTAATAGAGAAAAGAGGAGCATCCAGCGTACTCCAAGTAAGAACGCACAGGAAGACAAATGTAAAGTCGGACCATTTCCTGGTAGGAGTTAAGTTCCGGTGCCGTATGTCGAGTAGGCAAACAAAAGCACACACTAGATGCCAAAAGTTCAATGTGGATAGATTGAAGGAGGAAGGAACAAATGGAATCTACCAGTCAAGACTGGAGGAAAGACTGGGGGAAAGGCTAACAGGAGCTATGCAGAACGAACTGTCGTTGGAGGACAGCTGGGAAACTCTGAAAAATATAATAAAACAGACCGCGGAAGAAACGATTGGTACGACGAAGAATGCAGAGAGACTATAGAAAGAAGGAATGACCTCAGAACACAATGGCTGTCCCAACCCACGAGACGCAGAGAAAAGGATCATAAAACAGCAAAAAGTGAAGCAAAAAAGATCTGTAGAAGGAAAAGGCGTGAATCCACCAATGACCGAGTACTGTAAATGCAAAAGAACTTCCATGAACAAAAACCCAAAGGGAGCCTTTCGGGAGCTGAACTTCTTCCGAAGAGGATTTAAACCGGTCCCCAACATATGCAGAGACTCAAGAGGAACAGTGGTGGTGGGAAGGAAATCAGTGGCCAAAAAATGGAAAGAGTTCTTCCAACAGCTACTGAATAAGGACTCAACCCAGAACAGGGAACACCAATCGGACCCCTGCATGTGGAATAACAACTCAGTGGCAGAGCTGGAGGATAACCCACCCACCTTAGAAGAGATATCTAAAGTAATAAGATCCTTAAAAAATAACAAAGCACCCGGAAAAGACAATCTACCAGACGAACTCTTCAAGCACAGTGGACTGCCAGCCCTGAGGGCCATACACAAGATAATCCAGAAAGCTTGAGACGAGGAAGCCATCTCCAAAGAGTGGGAGGAAGGAATAATCTGCCCTATCCATAAGAAGGGGGACAATTTAAACTGTAAAAATTATCGGGGAATCTCTCTGCTAAATACTGCATATAAGATCCATACTTCGATCATCAAAAACCGTCTGGAACCATACGCAGAACGGGCCCTGGGAGAATATCAAGCAGGTTTCCGAAACAACAGATCAACAATAGATCAACTTCACACAATAAGACAAACCCTGAGGAAGTGCTGGGAGTACAACATCGACGTATACCAACTCTTTGTTGACTTCAGACAAGCCTACGATAGCATAGACAGAGAAAAACTATACACCACGATGCTGGACCTAGGAATTCCACCAAAGCTAGTCAGGCTAACAAAAGTAACCATGAATTCATCACGCTGCGCTGTCAGAATTCAGGGAGAACTGGGGACGGAATTCGCCTTCGACAGAGGACTGAAATAAGGAGACGGGCTGGCTCCCATGCTTTTCAATCTGGCATTAGAAGGAGTTGTGCTTTTCCGAGGTATAATATCTAATCAAAGTAAAATAATTCAAGTATTCTTGCACAGAAAGTAGCTTATTTTTACAAATATTTAGAAACCCTTAAGTGAATATTTGATAACATTAGTTGCTTTGTAAGCAGAGTTCATGTCATTATCCAGCATGTAATACTACTTGCTTATCGTTAGTAACATTATATAAATTCAAGATGGTTAAAAGTAACTATAATGTAATTTTCATATTCTTTTCAAGATGCACGCGAAATAAAACCGATCAGGTATAAAGATACCAAGATATAAGACAGATCTAACATATTTTCCCCCTTTTTTGCTCTTAACAAAACTTAACACGAAGCTTAAGAAAAGTAGAGAGATCTACTCGCACGCAAACACCGATAGTAATAACAGAGACTTGAACTCGCTCTCGCTTCACGTGAGTCGCGTGCCCCGTGCCCTTGCGTGCCCTAGAGCGGACAACAGAGACTGCCATGTCCAAATGATACTGCGATGTACTGCAGAAGTTTCTCCAAGGTTTGACAAATATGTTTACAAATATCGGTGCGTACAGTGTAGTCTCGCGTTCAAAACTTTAGAGAAACTTCAACAACACTCGCAGTCGCCGGTTGGACATCGAAGTGTTCAAAAGAATATCACAATGGGTATTACAATAAGATGCCCCCATAAAATTTATTTTCTGTCATTAACGACTAACCTGCTTTTTCCAGAAAAGAAACGGGAAGAAGATGCAGGTGGGGCCGGTGCCTCTAGAGCGGTTGCTGAACTCGAAAATTTTAAATGCACGTACAACTTGCAGGCCAACCAGGCAACAGTGGCCACCACCACTGGTAAATTTACTGATCTTTTTATCTTTAAATGGTAATTTTTATTTTTTATGAAAACTATAAACGATACTTGTTGATAATTATTTCCAAGTGCGATAACGTCAGTTGCGTCATTGCAGTATACTGTTTGTTGCAGCTCCGCCAGCGACTATGTACTCCTACCCAACCGATGAAACAGTGGCTGCTGCTGCTGCAGCTGCTTGCACCTCAGGAAAATGGAGGTAGACGTCAACGGTGAGCTTTGCTACAGATCCAAGCAGTTGGCGGCCTACGCGGACGATATAGATTGCCTCGCAAGATCCGTGTCGGAACTTCATGAAACCTTCAGAAGATTGGAGGAGGCAGCAAGAAGAATTGGGCTACAGGTGAATGAGGACAAGACCAAGATGATAATTATGTCAAGAAAGGGAGGCGGGTCAAGGCATAGAGCCAACTTTGGAAACTATACATTTGAAAATGTAGAGGAGTTCAAATACCTGGGCTCAATAATCACCTTAGACAATAACAAAGCCAGAGAAGTCCAGGCAAAAGTCAAGGCGGCAAACAGAGCGTACTTCTCCTTAATTCCAATAATGAAATCGAGAGACGTACGCAGAGATACAAAAATCCTGCTCTACAAGACGCTAATACGTAGTGTGGCTACGTATGGTTGCGAAACCTGAATGGTCACGCAGAGGAGTGCAAGGAGTGCAGCAGCAAAAAGCACAGGGTTTTCAACAGCCACAGCAAGTACTGCAAACAGGATGGGCTCCGTGACAAGTACCCCAAAGTCAATTACCGCAACAGCAGCAGCAAGGAGCACAGGGTTTTCAACAGCCACAGTTAAGTGGTCAAGATTAATAAAATAAAAGAGAGATGATTCCGACGGG
>NW_020210972.1:0-23727 GCF_003070985.1 Temnothorax curvispinosus | reverse complement strand
CTGGAAATTTAAATTATATAATATACGTATATAGAAACTTTTTTTTTATAAAATAAAAATTATACTCGCGCGTGCATCATTTACGACTTTATCGTACAAGAAGAATTCAGCGTAAAAATGTATATAGTCGCAAGATAAACAGGACTCAGTATAATAGCTATCTCGAAGTTGTTAAATAAATACATTCTCTTGAAGAATATTCGTGACACTTAATTTCTACATTTGAATTTAATTACAACGTATTATTTATCGTTCCTCTAAAATTACTGTTTCCTGGGGACAGAATTTCAGTTCCATCAAAGTGAGCTTTGAATCCATGGATGTTAACTGGAACGAGAAAAAATATGTTTAACGTATCAGCATGTTACAAATATTTTATAGTAATGTTAAAAAAAATCTCTAGTGGTTTTATTTAGATTTGGCTTTAATTTAAAGAGAAAGTACGATATAAAAAAAAAATCACAAACAAATATCTACATAATAAGAACTTAAATGCTTACATCATCTACTTACATCCCTTCGAGGCCAACTAGATAGGAGCTTATATTCCTCTGTAGGATAACCTTCCACGATAAGGAAATTAAAGAGCGTTTGTAACGGTGTATCCGATTGAAATTTACGTTCCAGGAATTTCCCTGCTGGAAGCCGTACTCTTACTTTCATTACGCCATCACCCGCTCCCTGTTGCGGCTCAGGTGGTAAACTAGACTCTACAGCTTGCCTATGAGCCTCTTTCCTCGCTTCCTCGGCTAATCTTTCGTTTTCAGCCTGCTCTTTCTGTTTCTTCTCAAGCTCCTCTTGCATTTGTTTCGCTTCTTCTTTTGCTCTTAAAATATATTACGAATATATTGCACTTTTTGTTCAATATAAATCACTTATATATATGTAAAAACATATTTCTCCCTTCTCTCCAACAGTTTAGATAAATATTTTTTTAATTACCTATCAGCTGCCAAACTTTCTTGATACGCTCTGTCTTGTTCTTGCTTGACTCTTTCTCTAGCTTGTCGTTCTTCTTCAACGCCAATATCAGCTCGTCTTTGCTCCTATTTCAAAACACAACAGTTATATAAACCAAAGTCTCTATTTACATTCATACAGTTGTACTTTCCTATAGCATGTCAAGCATGTGTGCGAAACAAATTGTACTTTCTTACCTGGAACACATCGACGGCTTGGACCAAATTCGTTAGTAACTCGTTAACACCTACATTGCCGTGTACGATAGTAAATATCTCAGTGTTAGATCTAGATCTCATAATAATCATGAGAATCGGCAAAGTATCAACATCTATGCCTGACACAGCCAACGAACCGACAGTACCAAGAGTTTGAGTTACCGAATACAAAAATCTGCGAATCAAACGAACATTTAACTGACGCGAGCTCGATAAATTTTTAACATCACACATTCGTATAAATTTTATACCTTTCTTTGTTAGACTCGTACGTGATGTCCCAACCCCATACTATAAAATTTGCCGAAAGAAGTTGAAGCACTGTTTCGAAACCTAATAGTTGAGTACAAAAGACGTTTGCTAATACACTGTTATCGTGGTGCAAATATACAGCCAATAATTTTCTCTGCAACAATATAAAAGACATATTTCAATCGGTTTTAGATATTTGCTGCGATTTTTAGTATTTAGAACGAACCTCTTTCGCTGGTTTCAGACACGATTCTTTCAGAGCATCTTCAAATGTACCAGTGAAGAAGTCCGGGTGCGCTGGTCCGTATCGCTTTTCGAATTGCTCAGCGAAATGTAACGTACCCATTACCTCATCTACTACATTTTCTGGCACTGTTTATAAATAAAAAGAATATCTCATTCAATTGCAGTTACTGTTATATCATACGATTTCAATAAAACAGCAGTTTTATTGAAATTTACGTTGAAAAAATACTCACTGAGACGCTCTACTTTAGTGGGTTTAACATCGTCTATGAAAATATCGTCGTCGCCAGTGAACTCTTCCGGAACGTCGAATTCTTCCACATCTTCTGGTTCGTCTATGGAACTATCGCTGTCGATTAAATCTACGACTTTCTGAAAGGATACAAATATTATTATAATTCTGTATATTTATTAAGTAACAGAGAGCTCATTTGACGAGACATTACCTTCTTTTCTTCCTTCGCGGGGAGCTTCCCGACGGACAAATCATGCTCCGGATAACATATACCACTTTGTGCCAATATCACATTATCGTCCTTCAGTGAGCTAGGCCAACCCTTCCACTGTTGATTCCGTACAGGCACATCTATTAACGAGTAGATGTCCGTTTTTACTTCCAACACAGTACGTGTGCCGGGAAACTTCAGCTTGTACGTCTTATTATGCACTTCGTCCTTCACGTTCAATGTATAAGTCTGAGTCATACGCTCTGACAGACTTGCGCTGCGGCGTAAAAATGTAGATTCATGATTACCGACGATCGTGGACGAGCGCAAAATTGCATCGACAACACACTTACGTTTCATTAGCCACGTCGCCGTCTTGCGACAACACTGATAGGTACAATGTATTTTCTCTAGGCAGATCTAACGTTTGTAGCACCGTATTCGGTGTCCCAGGTTCCTTCTTCCACCCGTGAAGATTCTGCTGACAGGGTGCTACACTCGTTTTACACCATATAAATTGTTTGAGTTCTCCTGAAAGAAAAAAAACATGTTTTTGTAACTTGGCATGCTTTGTCTTGACTAAACTCTAGTCTAAACTTTAGTAATCATTTAAATATCAACGATATTCGCACTTACTCAGAGTGGATAACTCGGACAAATTTATTTTATAAACGTTATCGAGATAGTTAATGTGGAATGTAAGTGTTCTATTTTTCATGCAACTTTTAGGTCTACTTGTCCCAGGTTTTGCATTTTCCACAACGTCTGCTTTCACGGCTCCCGCCTTTTTCGAATTCTGCACCGTCGGCACCGTCTGCAGCTTCGACGTGGACGAACGTGGAGTTACTTTAATTTCTTCCACCATCTCTATGTCCGGAGTTATTTCAGACGGTAGCTGCTGCGTGGTCTGGGGCATGGCCTTGTTTATCGCGGCCTGAACGAGAAGAATACGTAACAGATATTAATCCTAATGCGCAAAGTGTAATTGCTCCAATTAATCATTGTATTTATATCTACCAATAAATCCCAATTTGTTGCCTCCAGATACAAAATAGCGTCTCCGAAATCGTCGATTCCCGTGCAAGCCTGGAAAAATTTAATTTTACATTTGAAAGACGAGACACACGCAGCGATGGATGACGTGTAGAGTTAGAAAGTCACGATGACGTATTTGACGAAGACACGTCATCGATGTTCGTCGAGGAATTTTTCAAATTTCAAAACAGACAAAGGCATACGGGATGACCACGACATGACAAAGGAGTCATGACGAAGGTTCTCACGAATTCTCGCAAATTCGCGATGTCAGCTCGGTTCTACGGATAAAAGTCGCGCGTTCGAAAGCGCCGATCAATCTGGCGACCGTCATCGGGGAATGCCGATCCCGGGGGGGAATCTCCCGGGACGGCTCTCGCCTTCGACTCCGAATGCCTCGAATTATTGTCAATGTCATCTATACACGTAACCGTCCATAACCTAACAACGCATTTGCGCTGCGCGTACGAGGCAGCTTCGCGAGGCGTTTTACCGGATTACCTGAAAGTCAGCCAGTATCGCGTCCCGATTTTCAGCCATCGTACAATTGCGGAGACGATCCCTTCGTTCGAGTATTGCCGACACTCTCGCGTTCTTATTATCTTAAAGCTATTACAAATAATATGAACAACAAGCGCGAGCCATTGATGTCTTGAACCACGAAATTTTCACGTAGGATAGGATATGCTCCGATAACCGATATGCGGCGTCTCAACCAGTCTCAACGTGTACGAACTAGAGTTCCCCCTCAAATATGAGTTTTGACACCGTCCGCCATTTTCAGACTAATTGTGGTGCGCTTTTCAAAAACAGCTCAAATCAGTTCAGTATATATATATTCCAGTTTGTTAATACAAAAATGAATTTAATTCGATAATTTATATTATAAATTTATTATATTATATCAGTATTATTATTGCTATGATAAATAAAATATATGAAAAAATAATAGTGAAATTTGAGTTTCTTCGTTTAGCCTGAAATGGCGAATCAATCGAAAATTGTTTAAACGGCACAAAGTAATTTCTTGTGCATGCGTAGTAATAATTAATTAAATAATACTACAAATATTGCGTGCTATATGATGCATTTCCAGTAATATTTTTTCTTTCCTTTAGCTCTGAATTTCTTGCACTGTTTATCTTTTTCTTTTTCTCTCCATGTTAGAAAGAAAAAGATGAAAGATAAGCGGTTTACAATTAATTAGTTCAAGATCAATTTTATTGTTTTCTTAATATTAATTTAATAAAATAATTTATCCTCTTCTAAAATAATATAAATTTTTCAAAAAATATATGTATATCAAAGTTGTATTAAAAATATTAATTTGCTTATATAATTTTTGTACTTATATATATACAAAATAACGTGTTTTTTCCCCCATATTTTATACTTTATAGTAAAAAATGCTCGCGATTTTTTAACACTCGACACTTGACGCTCTCACATGTAAGGACACCTTTAGCCGCTGAGTGTTCTTTTTCTGAATGCAATTCCATTATGTGAATCCCCCCTAATTAGACTTTATGTGTTTCTAACCTAAACGTTCGATTACGAAAAATAATACATTTATGTTAAATTATTTAATTCAAAAGTATAGAAAACGCTTTTAATAAAGAACCTTTGTTCTATGTAACGACAAAAAATAAATCTAAGAAAAAGAAGAAAGAAGGTGAAAGTGGCTCAAGAGAGAAAATTAATCTCCACTTGAAGCAAGAAGAAATTTATTTAATTTTGGTATGTTGATCACAGATCATTGCAATTCAATCGATTCATTAATTATATTAATTATTACAAATATTTTTTCCGTGGAGACGACAATGAAGACATTGAAGACCGAACCGTTCACTGCCATCGCGACAATTTCAAGAATAAACAATTTGGAAGATGAGACGTCTAATATGAGGATGCTGCGATTCAAGAAATTATGATTACCGTCATAGTTTTTATTATTAATTTTTAATTATAAATTATTATTAAACTTTAGTTATAAATACAAAGCAGATATGCTTTCAAAGTACAGATTTTTATTGCTGCTTGCTTGCGTAGGATGTGTTTTGTTATTCATTACATTCGTGGAGAGAAGTTTACAGTCACAGACAACGAAGGTAAACTTAATGCAGCTTCAAACGGCATATGAGGTGACTGGTAAGTCATCAGGAGCTTCTAGAATCATAATCGAACCGTTGTGCAACGCTACTTTTCTGATATGGATCGTCACATCTTATGCGGGTGAACCTTCGGCGAGAAGCGCTTTACGGCGAGCTTATACGGATGAAGAGTTGCAGGCTTTAGGGATCCAAAGAGTATTTCTACTCGGTACGTTAAATGACGATGCCGAAAGGAAGACACGCGTGCTGCAGAATGCGTTACTGGATGAGTCGCGACGATTCAGTGACATACTTCAGGGAGATTTTTTGGACACTTATAGAAACTTGACTCGTAAGCATCTCATGGGCCTTCACTGGGCGGCAAATAATTGCAAAGACGTTAAATACATTATGAAGATGGACGATGATATTGTGGTAAATATATATGGCATACTAGAGAAGTTACGCTCGGGTATGATAGAGGAGAATTCTCTAACTGGCTATATTATGAAGAATATGATCCCCGTTCGAGAACCAGCTAACAAATGGTACGCGAGCAAGGCGGAATACGCGAACAGCGTTTATCCCGACTTCGTCTCTGGCTGGCTGTACATCACGCGTCCGCAGGTGGCAAGTCAACTAATCGATCACGCCGAGTCTTCCCGCGAATACTTTTGGATAGACGATGTATTTGTGACCGGCATCCTGAGACACGCTTTAAACATAAAAATTCAAAACATTAGTGAGCTGTACACAACGGACCACGGATACTTGGAGTGTTGTATAAAAGGGAGAGCGAATCTGTTAAAATGCGAACTCTTAGTCGGTCCTAACGGCGGCGATGCTGAGTTGCAAGTGAGATTCAAGGAATTTGCAAAGTTTTGTAACGCAAATTGTTCCGTTCGCAAGGAGAATAATCTCGTTGGTAAGACTTGCGTGCTGGCGTACAAAGAGCCGGATCTGCATAAAGGCGCCGTGCAGATAAATCCGATCAGAATTTTATAAAAGAATAACAGATAGGAAGGTAGACTAATGAGATTAATAATATATTTTTGTTACAGAGAATATTTTCTATTTATTATCGTATATAAAATTTGTACAGTATATTTTACATTTGCTATTATATAGTTTCATAGACTCGCAGTTGTTTATTTTATTTATCTTTTTATGCGTCAATAGTTCTTATACGATAGTTGCTACATCACAGTTCTATATATGTGATATACAGTTTCTTTACATAAAATACGCGGCGACACTTTTTAGGTCTATATTTTCGACACAATATTTATAGATTTCTTCAAAAAATCTTTTAAACAAATCTTGATGACCAATAACATAAAATACTTATCATTTAGTTATCATCAGAAAAAGGTAAAATTTAAAATAATTATTTATTACCTGTCGTTGACGAAAATAATTCAAAAATTAAAGACAAAGACTAAAAAAAATTATACTTCTCTATAATCTTTTTCTGGACGTTACGCAAGAAATATATATTACAGTAAATTTGTAACTTTCATAAATCAAAATGCACCTTGCAATCTTGCCTGCTTTATAGGTGTAGGTGCTATCTTTCGGTCTTAGCAACACATAAATAAATGATATCAATAATATAAATTATTGATACATTTTATGATTGATACAACATAAACAGTATCAATAATAAAAGTTCTTGATACATCTCTTTTTAAACATCACTCTCAAACTCTCAAACACCACACTTCCTGGGCCACCCGTTAATACCACACTGGATCAGCGTAACTCAGAGTTTTTTGAGTTTTTTTTGTTTGTGTCTCGTGAGCTAATGCACCAACTGAATTTTTTTTATCAGTACACCAAACAATAAGAAAAAAGAATATCCACTCTTAAAAAATATAAATAAAAATGTCATGAAACTTCTGGTACTCGAGATATTTTGGGAAAAAAAAGAACTTACTGTTTAGAAATGCCGCACGTTTCGAACGGACTGAGTTAGCGTAACCTATGTGTGATGTTTGAGAGTTATTATATTGAGAAAACGATATGTATGAGACGCTACCTAACTTTAAAGTAGAGATTTCTTTTTCGGTAACTGAAAGGTGGCACCTAGAGACAAATGATCGCTACCTACAATAAAATTTGGTATTCTGCGTAACGCGGCGCATTGGCTTACTGTAGGTAGAGCGTATTTCTCCAAAGGTTTAATGTTGCTGTAGAATATGTAATCCACGGTGATCCATTCGTTCTGATGTGTCGTTGCTTCTTTCTCACCATGAGCACCCATGTGCGTATAAACGCTGCGCATGTTAAAGGGATGCGTTAGGGTGCCGGACGAGAATCTCGCGGAATGACCCTGCGCAATCTCGATGACTTGCGCGCGGCCGGTATCACTGTTGGCACTTTGTTGCAGCACATTTATATTACAAGGCGTTGGCACGTTCTCGTCTCGTCTCTGACGATGCGATTCGCTATTTTCCAACTGGTTAGAAACAAACGGTTAGAAAAGTAATTCTCAAGATACACCATTAGAAAAGGAAAAAAGTTAAGATTGAAAAAAAAACAGCATAAAATTTAGAATTAAAAGCACGCTATCTTCGGAAAGATTCTGAGTGCGAATACTGATGACACTCATTGAAAGACGCGTTACATTAAAATAGATGTTGAAATCGGCGAAAAAAATTAACACTATACTATACGTATTCTTGTATATGTGTAGTTGTTATACAGTCAAAAACATACCATGACTTTACCGGTACCCTCCTTTCGCAGTCTTTGAGTCAGGACATTAAAGTGCTGACAGTTGTCGGTGACACATAATCGCGGTGGTATCAGAGAGTTGGACAGCGAGCGATATTCCGACGGCTCTAAACTTCGTCCCTTGCCACAATACTCGAACGAACCCTCCGTTAGGAACTTGTAAACGCCGGTGAACGGCTCCAAGTTGAAGTCGCCCGCCAGGATGATCGGTAAGTACTTCGGGCCCCCCCTACAAAGTTGTTGATTTTATTTAATATTTAATATTTTCATAAAGATTTGTCAGACGCAGACGAGCGTGAGTAATTTTACTAAAATGTGCCCTCACATCGTGTTCTCGATGAATGCGATCCGCTCTATTTCCGCTAACAAAAGCTGTATCTGCGCCAATCGTACGTCGTTGCGCCTCGGATTATATAACAAGTGAGTAGTGGCAACCACGACCTGCGTTTCCGGATTATCTTTGAGTGCCAATTTAGCTATTATTCCGACGTTGTCTCTATTCAGGAGCTCGACGCCGGATTGATACAACTCCACCTTCGCGTAATCTAACAAAACGAATTCATTAGAGCGATACAACAAGAGCAGGCCGTCCCTCTTGTCGTTGGTTCTCTTTTTATACAGATACTCGTATCCGTGTTGTTTGAACGGAGCCACAAACTCCAGCAGATGTTCCTCCAGCACTTCCTGAAGGCATATTACCTGGAACGTTCGACAGTATAATAGCACACGGTATTCTTTTAATCTTCCCGTTTCAGGTTTGACGGGCATCGTTAAATGCCGAAGAATAAGTATGTACATTTGCCTCCGCCTCGAATATCTCTTGTATTACAAGGGGTTTTCGTGTTTTCCAATTCAGAGCTTTCTTGTTGTGACCCATGTACAGATACGAGTGATCTTCCAACAGGTTTTGTGCCAGGATATTAAAGGACAAGAGTTTCAATATGAAATAATCTTCCGTATTATTGGACGATCTGTCTAAAAATGTTTGAGAAATCACGTTCTTTGGGAGGGGAGGACAATTAAGTGAATAATGTTAGGATACATTTTGTACATCCATTTGAAAATTTAAATATTTGAAAAGTAAAAAAGAGAGAGAGATTTTTACCTTTCTCCACTCGCTTCCATTTTCTTATAGCCCTGTATCTCTGTTTGTCCATGTAATTTCCATACTTGGCGTCCGCGCATACGTTGGTCCTAACACTGTGCGTCGCGTCTGAGAACGCCCCGGTCTGACAATAGATTAAGGTATTCGTTGCCGTGTGAAACGGTATATCGCACATCGCGGCGGTATTGTTCTGGCTGTAGCACGTGTCAAGGTAAGGTTCCATCTTGACTTTTGTACACTTCTGGTGGGACGTAGGATTATCCATAGAGACAGCTCCAGGTGAGAGCGCCAGGTAGTTAGAAACTAGAGCTTTCCAGATAGGGCTCTTGCATAGATTTTCCAGGAGCGATCGTTGCCAGGTCGACTCCAGCGTACGAAAGATCTGGGGGGAAAGATCACGTGATAAGCGAGATTATAAACACAGGCTGAACGATAGACAAACACAGACAATACAATCAAGAGTGAGGAAAAAGAAGTCTAGATAAAGGAGATAAGACTTAGAACTATTATTATTATTATTGAACTTTGCAAAACCACACGTTTTCGAAGTTTCCGCGCCATGCGATCGAGGACGATAAAAGGCCACTATTTCCAACGTCATTGTTAACCTCTAAACGACCGTTAACTTACAGAACAGTCGACTTCTACTGGCTATTTTTAAAAGTTAACGGTCGGTTAGAGGTTAGAAGACAACAGACATGTTCCAACAGAAGAAGAATCGGTGCCCTAACCCTAACGTCCGCCGTGCCAAGTAAACATCGGCGAAGGGCGGAAAGGAGGAAAGGTCAACCGTCGGGACTTTCGGCGAGGGGAGTGCGAGGAGCTTTGCACGTTTGTTGCAAAAGTTGCTTACCTTTCGAGATTGCGGGAACGTTGCCGCCCGCGCGTTACATGCTACATTCAGCAGAGAAACGGTGGTCGTTAGCAGTAGCCTCGGGGACACGCTCATTTATCGACGCAGATTCTTTTTTTTTTTTTCTCTCTTTCTTTCACGCGGTCGAGGCGCACGTTTTCACGCTCCCATCATAATTCACGCGTCCGCCCACGTCCGCCCGCCGTCGGAATCTGAGAACTGGCATGAACTGGCACCGTTACCCGTTACGTTACCGCGGGTGCTCCACGACGTATACGTATGTACATACCGCACCACGGGGGGGGGGGGTATCGAGGGATCGACGTGGAATGAAATAATGAATAACCCCTCGGCCCTCAGCCTCAGGCACGGTCTCCCGATCTCTCGAGCTCTCGCTCGTTCTCGTCGTGAGGAAGAGGCGCGATCTACGATCCGCGGGTCGCGGGGTCAGCCTTGTTTCAAGTCGACGTTGACGTTGACCTTGATGAATTGAGTTCTCCATTTGTATACGCATGAACGCATGTGTAGGTGAACGGCGCTGCTCGGCTGCTGGGGGTAAAGGCGGGGGAGTCGAGAGGGGATGTGACTGACGTGTGAGTAGCTTAGCCGAGAGACCCATATTCTCATATATTCCATATATTTATCGCCGGGTATATGTCCGTGTGACACCGAGCGGAGTGTACGGGTATAGTTTTCTGTTACTGAACTGGGCGAACTGGCTGCACTAGTTCAGAGTTTATCTTTTTCCTTCCACTGTGGAGTAAAAAAGATAAACTCTGAACTAGCGCGCAGCCAGTTCATTGACAGAAAACAGACAATGTATATATGTGTATCGCGCGCGAAAATCAGACAATCGTGTTTTGCACTATAAAGAGAGCTTCCCAGCAAGCGACACAAGTCGGCACAAATATATCGTTTTATCTTTGTTATTTGTTAGCAAAAAAAGAAAGATAGAACGATGCTTGGTGTCGACTTTTGTCGCTTGCCCTGAAAGCTCCCAAAATGACTCTCGAACGCGGGTCATTTTCAAGTTCAACAATGTACCAGGAAAGTTAATTTAATTAAGTATTATAATTAAAGAAGGAGTATATGAATAAGAGAAGCGGACTTTGCTCACTTGCCTTTTCCCTCGTACGACGGTAATAAAAATGTATTGATGACGAGATGAATGTAAACTATAGAGCACAGATAAGGTAATTAAGAGGTAATTAAGCGATTAATACTACGTTTACGCGAGCGTTACTTCTGTAGTAACTTATGATAATTCACCCGTTTACGCGGAGTAAATTATCGTAAGTTACTACAAAATCTCGTTTACGCGAAGGAATTATCGTAAGTTACCACAGAAATAACGCTCGCATAAACGTAGTATAAGATAATTAAAGGAAGTATAAAAACTGCCCACGGTATAACAACAGGTTGACAGCAGATTTGCTGGCAGAACTTGTAGATAGCAGATTGTGTGCGGCAAAAACCAAACAGAGAATCTATCATTCGTAAAACATTTAAAATGTGTTACAGCAGATTCTACTCAGTTTTTGCAGTGTGAATCTGTTCTTATATTCCGTTAGTATAGATTCTGTTATATTTTCACTGATATTCTATTGACAAAGCTTGTAGCAGGGACTTTCAAAATTGACAAATTTGCCCTCCGGGATAATTACTATAACTACCTTAATTATAACTTAGTTGCTTAATAAGCAAAGTATTAAAAGATTAAAATGTTGGAAAGCAATTCAACTACGAACTTTACTTACCTTTTCCCTCATATTTCACAAAGCGTTAAACAAATAAGAAATAAAAATCTTGGTTTCAGAAGCTGATCGAATATCCGTGTTTGCAGCTGTGCTTTTTCGTTCTCTATGCATTTTATTTATGTATTATATATGATACGAATAGAACTGGCTGATATTATTTCAATGTGTTAAGAAGTTAAAGAAACAACCAAAGAAAAGAAGCAATTCTAGGAAAGCGTAAAAGATACAGAAGCGAGTCTCGCAAGGCTATTTTAATTGCCTCTTATGAGGAAAAAGATTAGAGAACGGAAGAAAAACGGAAAACTCCGATTATGCGCCTTCGTCGACTCAGATCAGCTTATCGAGCAAAATACTTCTACCATTTTATTAATAATGGATAGAATAATTAATATTTTATTATTTAACGTTTATTTAATTTTTTTATTAATCAATGTTTTATTATTTACTGATTTATGCAAAAAGGATTAGACTAGGGACAAAATGAGTTACACAGTTCGAAATTTTATTTTAAATAAAATAAATCCTGCTGGTTGAATCAATCACCGATCAATTAGGTTAAGCAGAATTTGATTGAAGTCACTCGAAGGATTTACCTTAATCAAATTTTGATTAGCTTAATCGATAGTCAACGTGTCAAGTAATATTTGTATTATTTCGTCAACGTGGATAGAATTTTCTTAATTTTTTGTTTAACGTATTTGAAGAACAGATTAGATCAGAGACGATTGCACAGCTAAAATCTTTTACACGTTTCCGCTAGTTGAAGTGATTGTCGATCAAGTTAACCGGAGTTTGACTGAAGTCGCCCTACGAAGCGCAAAAAAAAACAAAGATAGTGAAAAGAGAATGGAGCCCACTGTTAAGATACACTACCACTGTTAAAGATACGTTTCACAGCGAGCGAAAAACGAAAGAGAAGCCGTCTGTCTCGGATGATCCTCGTGGCTTCTTGGAACGAGTTTTCGACAACGAGTGACGAGACGATCTCTCTCTTTCTCTCTTTATGCGCCTCTCAAGAGAAGGTCGAATTCTGCACGCGCTCCTTTTCTTGAATATAAAGCATCGTCTCTATTTTAACTTGAGGGATATAGGTGAGAACGCGTATAATTCGCGACTTTGCACCCATATCTTTCCAACAGCGACCATTTGTTAGTCCTCAATAATGCCTCGCGCGTCCCCGATGCACGCTCGCGATAACACACTTTGCATGAAGAACCCTTATCTTTCTCGTTTTTCTTCTTCTTTATGGAGATAGTCGCGCTCTTGTCCGCCAGATGATAATCTAGCGGCAAGAGCATCAGCGACAATAGGCACACAATAGCATCTTAATATGGATATTTATATTGTCGGAAGGGTTTGTAGACATGTAAATATTGCTTTGCACAATATGCGCATTGTCATTGCAAAGACGCATCTTCGCCGCGTTTTCACAAATTCGTAGGATCTCGCAGAGATTGAAACAGATCCAATTGCAATCTTCGATGCGCATGAATTGTCGCGTTTCTGTTTTCCATGAGCGAGAAATTGATTTCGGAATCTAATTGGGGAACCCAGATTCTTCAAATTTTCAAGAAAGAATCAGAAGAATACGTGTATTTTTGAAAGGATGGGCATAATTTTAATTCTTGCATCTTTAAAATTCACTAAAAAAATAATTAGATATAGTGTTCAAGAGTTCTGATATATGTAAATTAAATTTTCGAGTTTGCACCTACGAATAATCGAATATCTATCTAAGTTATTTAGAATCGAATATCTATACGTAAATTATTGTGATAAAAAATATAGATTGTGAAATTAATATTAACGTACAAAAAATCACACATTTAAAATTAAATAATATAAAATGCAAAACGGATACAATAAAAGACGGTATATAATTCTATGTAACGACACACATTCGCTTTATTTAAAAACGGCGTTTTAAAGGCACTATATACACATATTACATACACGCAAATTGTGTCCTCTTTTATGGTATGTAGAATAATTGTAGAATGTTGGGTCGTACGAACTATCTCAACAATATTTGTCTATCTATTACACACGCAATGTGTATACAAATTTATTACATCGCCCTGCTGGACGCGTTACAATAAATATGAGGAATCGTCTACGCGGTATCGTAGAAGGAGTCCCATAAAATGTCGCAATGCAGCGATACATACAAAAATCGAATGTTATGTACATTAATTGTTGGCATACTTTAACAGGTAGACGTTAGCATCGGGAATAAAATCTGTTTTTGTACTAAATTTGCGATGAGAACTGCGGTTTTTGTGCATCGAGATATGTCAGAGATACCGTTTCCGTGTTTTACATGACGATTTCGTAGCAGATATGTCGCCGCGAGAATACATTCGTGTAATCTCATCTCATTTTCTACAGTTAGTGAATTGCACTTTGATCAATTTTATACAATGGCTGAGGCGAATCGATTTTATCGTTGATTTATATCGCAAATACATTAATTTGTATTTATCCACAAAATTAAGAAATGATAGATTATAAAAAATCATTAAACGCACATCGACATGAAACAATTGCGGACGTATTAAAGAACTGTCATAAATACATACGCGGCGATATGTCTTTCGTTTCAAGTAGATAAGATAACATGATACTTCAGATAAAAATATATTATACCCCTAAAAATATATATCAAATACTGCTTTCCTTTAAATCGTAGGAGACAGGTTGTACGATTAGGCAATTGTGCGTCGGCAATTATCAAATGTTTCGCCAAATCCACAGTTTTTATACAAAAAATGTTAAGTCTCATTAATACTATTTTTTACACGTCTCTTCTTTCTCACAATTGTATGTTCCTCCATTGCTTTGTCTTTTTAAAGTACAGATCTGGAATAAAAACTTATCTAACAATAGTACAACAATAAAACGTCAAAGTCCATTTTGGAGAACATTGAACGCGGCTCCCAGTGCCCAACTTAATTCGTGGCCATTGATCTTCTTGTAAAGCTATAAGAATTGAAAATACTTTGTTATCTCCGAAGATATTCTCATAGAATAAAAATAATATCGCGATACGTAATCTTTACTTACGTGTAGCTTAGTCGACGGTTCCAGGCCAAATCCATCTTTTAGCAGAACATAAATGAATGTTAAATCTAAACACATGAACGGTTGATCCGTGTTTGGATAATCGCACGTCTCCATGGCTTGCTTCAAAAATGAACTCAGTTGCACCCGTCCACCCATAAATGGATCTATTAATGCTACCTGAAAAATTAATAGTACAAATATTTCTTATATGTCTGTCATTGTAGCAGTTACAGTTTATAATTTATATGTTAGAGATATTTACTTTTTAATATCAAATAAGTCGATGACTCGCTTAATATTTATATAAGTCTAAAGAATATCTCTAATTTTTTACTTTTGTATTATGAAATTAATAGTTGATCAAATATATGTGAAAAAATGAATTATTTGTTTAACATTCGTAACTTTTTGAATCCTTACCTCTGTCGCACGTTCAAAGTAGTATGAAAATGCATATACTTCGTGATCCTTCAAACCTATTGGTCTTTCCGTGAGAGTGCCGACATACTTTTCTATTATCTTTAAACATTCGGCAAAACGTACTATCGGCTTGTTCTCGTCCCCGCCGGCAAAGTTTTGCGTTTTCACCACTTTGTACGTGCCGTTTATCGGACCTTTCACTCTGTAATCGCGCCCGTGATAAGACCATTCGGCAGATACGATCGGATTGATGCACTCGGAATGTACCTCTATGGGAACTTTGGAATTTGTATCCTCAAGATTCATGTCGTAAGTCAAAATCGCCTTTCTGGCGGCCATTAGACCCATGCCTAAGTAACTGTGCGTGTAAAGACTCATGTTGTGATTGAATACATTGATGGAGTAGACGTGCTTCCCCAATTTCTTGGCCTGGGCGCTGTCAGGCTGGAACGTGACCTGCGTCGAGCCACCGCCGAGATCCAACGCTGCCACGGTGGTCTGAGAGCTGAGCGAGTTAAAACGATCGAGTAAGAAATTGACGGTGAACCAGGAGAAGATCCCCTCGTCCGTGCCTTCCATTATGGAGATGGAATTTCTCGCGATCTGGAATCCGGACGTTTGAAACAGCTTTCTGCACTCCTCTAGGATGCCGCGGGCTTTGTGCTCCGGCAACAATCTCAGTCCTGCCGTGGCCTTCATCGTCAACAACGTGCGAGGCCATTCCGATTGCGGGATCACCGTCTTCGCTTCGTTCAGAAGCGTGGTCAGAGATCTCGCGGCGTCCTCCGGTTTGTCGGCGAACGAGCTCAATCCAGGTTTTATCTCCTTGAACAGCTCGTTATCCAGCACTAAATTCCCGTTGAGAATGGACTCGTGAAAGCTGAACGCTAATACGCGGCTACCGGTAGATCCAGCGTCGATTACGACCACGTAGAACGGCTTTTGTAAATTAAATGAGAACGCTAGGGTGTCGATAGCCTTGCTGCCTATCCTGATGGGTTTCAAGTCATTCGCTATGGCTATGTAACCTAGGAACAGTGTACCAAGCACCACCAGCATGGTGAAGTACTTCCTTCCTGGCTGGCCGGTGGTTTTCTTCTGGTAGGATGCCAATTCATTATCGCGCTCCTCTTCATGTTCTTCAGTTCTCAGCTGAAAGACACAAGACAATTATTAGTGAGAGAATTTCTACAAAATTCTATCTATTTGTGTCGATCGAGTTCACTTATATTGTTTACCGTAAGAAAGTTTACACCTAGATTTGCAACATATTACACGTTTGTATCACCCGCAACCCTGTACGAACGAGAAATTCCTCTAAAAATGATTAAGTTATATATGTATCATGTACAAATCCTGTTGCAAAACGTATTCAGGACAACGGTTACAAGTGTAAAGGAATATATCGTCTTGATGATTCGAGATGGATCTCAAATCATCCATTCTTGGGATATCTTTAAAATCGATGATGATTATTCAATTAAATCTGATTAATTCAATTCAGTCCGAATTATCTGCGGCAAAATTTCTGATTGTACAATCTACCGTCTTGGATCTTTCTCTCCACATATATAGACAAAAAAATCATTCTCTTTGTCTTCACAAAACACTCTACACTACTAAATCAGGTATCGACCAGGATGACTTTGATCAAATTCTACTTGGCGATTAATTCATGGAATTGCGCTCACAATCTCTAATGCAGAATAGGTATGAAAATATAGCAAATAGTGGAAAATAAATATTGACATTTCCTATATCCAATTACATAATCCATCACCTCTAATCTAATCTAATCTCCCTTTTCACGTGTCGAACGATAAGAAATTGATCGTGCCATCCTCGTTACGGTATATCGAGGTACAGCAGGAGGAATTCCATCTGACAGCGCTAAACGTCGATTAAGTCAACATGGAGTTCGTTGTCAAGGTCATCCTAGGTCGATCGCCAATCGAGTTAATTCTGGTTAATTCGCTCGAGGTCACTCTGAAACGACGCAGGGGGGTCGACGTTAACCTCGCCGGGAGCAGCGCGACCGAGTGCCACGCGGGGAAGCACACGCTCTTTCCCTATATCTCTCCGCATCGTTTCTACACTCACGAGCGTGTATCGCATCTAGGGCGACCCGTACGATCCGCCGGGCGACGGGTGCTTATCATGTAAAAAAAACCAGAGAGCCTCGTACGGAGGGGAGCGGGAGCGCCTGCCGCCTGGCGCCGATGTGCCGCGTGCATCGCGCGCCCTTCGAGCGCAATTGCGCGCTCGTCGCGCGTGTCAACGACGATCACGTGACGCGAGGGCCACGCGAGGCACGGTTCGAAATTCGAACCCCGATCTGGCGTGCGTGCGTGCGTGCGTGCGTGCGTACGTATGCGTGCGACGTGCTCGCTCCGCTCCGCTCCGCTCCGCTCTCGCGCGTCTCGATTCACGAATCATGAAAGAAGACGCGAGACGCACGGCGATCAACGGCAATGCGCTTTTCGTTCGTTCAATGAACGAACGAACGATCGTCGATAATAGAATCGTTACGTACCTTTCGCTGTCTCACGCTGTTTTGCGTGGACGACATGATGACGGGACGAATGATCGAATAATGGACAAGACGTGTAGCAGCGAGGAACCGGAAGAGATTACGCGAGACTCGGACTCGTCGCGCGGCGACGGCGGCGGACTGCCAGGAGCGAAATTGACGGCGCGACTTTTTACATCCGTGAATACGAGGCGAGGCCCCGCCGGGGAACGAATTAGTGTTGGTGCGTGCGCCGGCGAGTCATTAAGGCGATAACGTGCGCTTACGTCTCGAGACACTCGCGAACGTATTCGCGCCTCGACGGGGTACAAAGGTGATTAGAGAAGGAGCGAGCGAGAGACGGTCGATAATCGCGGCGTTGCGAAACTGTCCGTCACTCGGGCCTCCGGGCCGTCTGACTGTTTGACAGACGGACGCAGACGGACGCGTGCGTGGCGGAACTATACTTGTAAACATCGAACCAAGCGATCGAAATAGACGTAATTTAGTGGCGAGCGTCAAAGTGGACGTTAAAATAGTGAATAGAGAGAGATGCATGCATGCATACTACGCATGTTTGGAAAGATAATAAACGTGTCACGTGATCGCGGAAATCAGCGGGGATGAAAGAACGCTTTGTCGCGATCGTCCGACGTTCTTTTACGTGATACGTCTTAACTTGTAAGAAGAAAAAAAAAGTAAGACTTGCCGCGAGCCACGTGAAAAATTTGGCTCGACGTCTCGTTGTTTATTTTGTTTTCTTTCCCTTTTTCTTTTTATTCATCCGGTCGTCTACTTTGCATGTCGACGCGATCTTTAACGCTCGCTTATCGCGAACGTCGCAAAGAAACGCAAAAAGAAAAAGAGAATTTCTCCAATCACTCAATTATGCAACGCGGTTAGATAACGAACGTGATGATGACGCGCTCACGATGAGTCGTCGATTCGTCGCGAATCGATCCGTGCGGGATATTTATAACTTAATTGATGCATGCCGATTGTTGTAAGTAAATTCTCGCGTGTTATATGAAAATTTTACCATGTTATCGGGATCGCGGGCTCTGTCGCGGTCGGAATGCATGCAAGAGTGGGAAAGTTCTATTCGACCACATATAATAATAGTTATAAACTTGGAACGACGATGTTTTCTTATTAGCTAAATTTACCGGGTAGAATTTGCTGTTTTGTACATGGTCTTCTGCTCTAGAAAGGTCTGCATAATAATGTTTCACACGTGTTTTTGCATATGCACATAGATAAAGGTGATAATCTCGTAGAATTATTTATGAAATTGATAAAACGTTATCGAGATTTTTGTGAAGCATGTCTATCAAGTAAAAAAACCCTGTCATATACCTCTATATATTGTCTTTTATTAACAATAATATACATGCATGTATTTTTATTTTTTATACACTAAATAAAAAAATATATACATATATATATATATATAATAAATCTTTTATATTACCAGAAAATAATTATTTGATGACATATGGGCTGATATTCAACTTTTTTTTACATAATTATAGAAATCGTTTAATTCTCATATTTTAGTTGAACAATGCAAGCTACAAAACAAGTATATATATATAACAAGTAATATATATATATATATATGTATATATATATGTTAATTGTATTAATAATAAAGCATCTTAATACATTTATACACTGTAGATCACAGTTGTGGATGTGTTTGCAAATAAAAAATTGTATAAGCTCTATGCGAATAAGTATATATTAATTTTTTTTTTTGGTTTCTGCTCCTTTGGGAAGGAGCAAAGCGCCTTCAACCCTGCCTTTGGGTTATATAGCGCAAGTATATATTAATCATTCCATTGAAGGTTAGGATTCTTTTCTGAGTTCTAAAAATAGATCCCAACTCAACAAACATTATTTTTAGGTCGTGGTGTTCTCCAGATTTCTTGCACGCAGTATGGATCACGCTGACAGGAACTCTGATCAAGATAAGGTGTCGGTTGTGAAAATAGACAAACTTTAATTTATACAGCAAAAGTGCAGGTATATCGGCGCATAAATCAACACTTTCTGATGTCTCACTGGAGAAGATAGCACATACATATTATTCCATTTCATCCGTTAAACCGAGCTGGTAAGAATAAGTGATGCAACGTCAAACAGATTCAAGAGCACAAGAATAACTATAAATGTCAGTTTAGGGAATCGCTACTGTAATACAGTATATTATTTACAATTTTACAACAGCAGAAGGAATTTAAATTGACTTATTTATTTTCAGATGCAACCTGTAGCGAGCAAATGACAACATAGAGTATTATATTACGTTGACGTAAAACATAATATATTTTGATTATTTTTCCCATATTTTATATCAATCGGACGATCCGTTTATCGAGACTGCAAAAATGACACGCAATACCACGGAGAATCTCTTAAAAGAGGCTGCCATCCAGATTGGTGCTGGTGGATCGGCAGGTTTTATCGAAGTTTGCATAATGCATCCAATGGATCTTGTTAAAACGCGTTTTCAACTCCAAGTGAAGACAACCAAGTCAGATCCATTATATTATACAGGTACTTATATATAGCATTTAAACATTTGTATTGTGTCATGCGTTAGCTAATTAATATTATAGGAATTCGGGATTGTATGACTAAAATGTACAAGACTGAAGGATTACCGGCATTTTGGAAAGGAATTTTGCCCCCGATACTTGTAGAAACTCCCAAACGTGCAGTTAAAGTAAGTACATTGCTTGATGTGCAAATAGAAGTCTAGCATTTATTTTTATTTATAAAAACGTTTTCTTTTTTAGTTTTTTACGTTTGAGCAATATAAACAGTTTTTCTTATTCGGCGCTAGTGCACCCACTCCGTTGGTAATTACTCTAATACGATTATTATAATTTGCTAATTATTTGCAAAATAAAAAAAAGTTGCATCGTTGCAGACATTCTCATGCGCTGGTTTCTTTGCCGGTGTTACAGAGGCTATATTAGTTAATCCTTTCGAAGTGGTCAAAGTAAAACTACAATCTAATCGAAAGCACGTGAAAGAAAGCCCGTCAACAGTCGCAGTGACAAAAGAGATAATTTCAAAGTATGGATTGAACGGTCTGAACAAAGGGCTTTCAGCCACCATAATGAGAAATGCGGTGTTCAATTCATTTTATTTTGGTTTTTATCATTCTGTTAAAGGATATATACCGGCCAGTAAAGAACCTTGGCTGGAATTCTTAACTAAAGTAATCATTCAGTTTTGTGTGACTTAACACAGGACGTGTATGTACAAAATTGCACGTTGTCCCATCGGTTTGTAATGTGCACTCAAAAATTTTCCAGGTTGCTATAGGATTCGTCTCGGGTACCGTCGCTTCCTGTTTAAACATACCGTTTGACGTGGCTAAAAGTCGCATTCAGGGACCACAAGATGGTAAGACGCAATACAAAGGGACACTGAACACCATGCGTATTGTTTACAAGAGAGAAGGGTATTTACATACGTTTTACTTACCAATATCGTTGTACTTGAGCTTGAGGTCGCTCACTCGTCAAATCTGCCATTCTAGATTTAGAGCCTTGTACAAAGGCTTGGTGCCAAAGGTGCTGAGATTAGGTCCAGGCGGTGCCATTATGCTTGTAGTATATGACTACATGCATGTATTTCTTACAAAAAAGTTCAAAGACTAACATCTTCACTGCATTTTAACAAGCTGTGAGGTAGCTATAAGTATAAGTTACTCTTTAAAATGCATTTAATATATATAAATATGTTTATTATAATATATAATGTATATTTTTTAATGTAAAAACAAGATATAGATTCATATAATTTTTTAATCATAAAAATATAATTCTTTACATGTTATATGTGTCAAATAAACGACCTTTTTATAATTTTACATTATCTACTTTGTTACTTTTCCTTTTTTCTCAGTCTTTTCACAATAATATAGGAAAATTAGTCATCTAAAACAGAGTCTAGCCATTTTTCTAAGTCCAAGTCAATTGGTTTATTCGGAATGTTCGTCGACTTTGTTTTGGAATCTGCAACAAATCGTCAATGAATATTTACGATATAAATCTTTCATCACATTGCAGAAAACTAGTCTAATTGCAAATTGTACGTTTACAATTATCTTTTTAAAGACGGAAACTTGGCCTCATAATTTTCAGAACAAAACTTGCGAAAACAAAACTACTAAAGTGTAGAATGCTGAAATACTTGTTTCAATCTAAGATCTTACCACTGCTACGAGACGTAGATAGCGACATGGGCTGGGCGATTTCTGTCACAGTGCTCGGGAGAGGTTCCTTTAGAGACAATAGAAAATCTAGATCTTCCTCTATATCACCTAAAGAATCTGGATCTTTTTCTAAATTATCAAGATTGTTTTCTGGTTTCACGTTTGTCGTTGACTTCATATCTTTCGATTGGTCAGTCTTCGCGTTCTCCTTGATCAGTTCGTCCAGAATTGTGCTGTAAGCCGCCTTGCTTCTCTCAGCATCATTGTAGATACTCGTCAACTGATCGCTCTAGAATCAATATGCAAATCGTCGAATTAATCGGTCGGTCGGGAGTCATTCGTGCGATTGGTGTTGATATCTCTTTATGTATTCTTGAATATCTCTTGGGGCCTGATGAGCAGAATAGCTGACTTATAATTCTAAGACAATGTTTTATGCTTTAAATTTTTGTTTTTAGTAACACAATACTGTTTTGTGTCTCAAGTCTTACAAATATTGACACTTCGTGCATATGTACAAGACGTGTGACACAAGACAGTATTGTGCGTTACTATAAACAAAGATTTAAAGTACAAAACACTGTCTTAAAATTGTAAGTCAGCTATTCTGCTCCAGGTCCTTACAATTAAAGTATCACTTGTATCTCGAGTGTCTCCACGAGTACTTACTACGAAGTACCTGTCAGGCACGTCGACGTATTCGTTGAACGGAATGCAGTCAATCGCGGCCGACACCTCCTTCAGGTTCAGGGTGAAGAATTCCGAGTACTCCGACGAGTCAACGGTCCAGGCCTTCTCCGACTTGAAGACGAAGTGCCCGCCTTTCGAGAGCGGCGCGTTCATGAGAGTCCCGAAGTCCTTGCCCACGTCCTCGTCCGTCAACGATTCCGCGGGCGCGGGCTCGGCGACGGACAAGGGAGGTTGTTGCGGCTTGCCTTTCTTCTTCGTCTTTTGCATCTCTGAAAATTCGTCCTTCACGCGAAGTCTCAACCGATCGCAAACTCGTTTACTTTCAGAACGTCAAAATTCACGTGTGTCGTAGGTCGCGTGATTACATATCGTAAACGGGTGCGTACTGCATGCAATAGATCGATCGATGTTCGACTTTCGATGGCTCGATTGTTATTTTCTCGATATCTTGAAATATGAATTTGAAAATAGGAATATAATTCCTAGGACGAACAAAGTCAGATCAATTCAATTAACAGAATCGCTTAAAATAAAGTTTTTAGCTACATAATGGACGTGGAGCTTTCGAAATTCTGTGGAAACACCTGGTGATCCATGGGGATTAGAATCAAAAAGGCAATTACTTTGCTGGAAGCTGATTTTTATTGGCATTAAAATTCAGATCGAGTCCCGACAAAATGGACTTCCGTTATACACTTCTACAAGACCTCAGAGATTTGCAAAGGCAATGATAAACGCGCAGGGATATCGTGGAAAGGAATCAATCCGCAGCATTACTTTTATCCTAAGTGTAAAAAGCGATTCGCGTGTTACGCACCAATATCCGCAATGTAAAAAAGAGAAACCACAAAAAGGGAAGGGATCAAAGTAGATTGTGGTAGAAACAACATTTATTGACAAAAATGCTATGATAGTCCTATTACCACTAGGTAAAATTCATAATAGACCGAGGTCTTCTTGGAGGAAACGGAGGTTTCAGGATGGTGGAGGGAGAGGATGTGATAAAGGAGGTATACGGACTTTTATCTTTATTTTCACGTATGTATATGTAGAGGTGTTGCATATAAGCATATATATATATATATATATATATATATATATATATATATATATATA
>NW_020210971.1:0-5076 GCF_003070985.1 Temnothorax curvispinosus | reverse complement strand
TGCATCCGAAATTTTAAGTGTTATCATTGCATACATTTTAATGTTAGAGTCTGCAGTAAAATATTCCCTCGCTGTATCAAGTAGTTTCGAGGTTTTTTTAGAAATCGATTTGGCATCAGCAAGATTTAATATACATGTTTCTGCAATCTCAATGGTTATACGTTGTTCTTCTAAGACAGAAAACAATAAATCTGGCACCTCAGATTTTGTTTCTACTTTTAATATAAGATCTTCTATCTCAGATTTGCTTTCCTTATTTTGTGAGACTTTTTCCATCCGGAAACGTAAAAGAGAAACTCCATAGAAACCCCAAGATATATCTCTAACGGCACGAGCATCCATATAATTTTTAGGCAGTTGATAACTACTTGTCCCTTTTTTTTCTGCTGTTTTCAATCTATCTTCAACAAATTTGTGTATTACACAATCTGCCATAGTAATGTAACTTTTAGCTATAGCAAAATGACTGTTTGCTAAGAAGTATTTCGACAGATCGAATATAGTTAAAGCCATATCAAAACATTTGTCATCAAATTTTCTTTTGTTAACTACCATGTACCTCACTCGGTTGTTTATCAAGGTATTCATGCATCCTACAAATAAGTGCTTATCTTTCGGTCTTGTACGATATCTATCTCCTAATTCCTGTAAAGTTTTATGATGCAAAGTGTCCAAGATAGTCCTAGGATCTGATTCTCTTTCTTTAATATCAACAAGACTTGCGATGTGGATGGGATCACGATAATTATCCTTCGTTGTGTATATTAAATATTCTTCTACCGCTTTATTCAACCAATAAGTATGCTCCTTTGAGAACAGTTTTTCATAAACTGAATTTATTTCGTTAAGTACACCTATATGTAGTAATATAGTTTTATAGTCTGACTCCTTTCCTTCTAACAGTTTCATACATGTTGAAAAATATCTGTAAGCGCTTTTCGAATCGTCATGTTTAGGGTAAACATATTGTAAGCCTATGTTGTAATAAGCTGTCGCTAAAGCAATAATATCATCAATACCCGTGAAAACATCGTTTACATTATTAAATAATGCATTCATTCTCTTTTCTATCGCTTCGATTTTTTTTCTCTTCTTAGCAGGTGCAGTGTCTTCATCCATGTACTTTATTTTAAACGACAATTTCAGAACTTCCAAAAATTTCGTACTAATATTCATACTTGTAGCGGATTCGGCCGATATCGTTTCTGTATAAAATATAAACAGTACGATAAGTTTAACAGTAAAAATTAATGATAAAAAATTATTACATGAACATCTAAATAAATTATTTATATGCGTTACCGAATTGATGAATTGCGCGTCTTTCTTCCATTACTTGTCTGAGGAACGGGAACATTAATGCTCGATATTGATATAAAGATAATTTCCAGTATGAATTTATAAATTTGTGTTCCGACTTGCAAACGTTCTCTAATCCTGGATGAAGGATTTCCATGTATACACGTGCTATGAATAGAAGTCGGAGGGGATTTATACCTCCGATAACCAATTGAAAGTTATATTTTATAGGGATAACATTTCTCTTTATCTAGGGTCCCTAGCGCGTTCTCCTATAAGGCATCGAATTGCCAGACGTTGGATACAAACAAGTTTTCCACACAAAGAGGTATAAGATTTCACCCAATAACCGAAAGTGTCGGACTTATTTATTTATTTGTCGAATGATCTTTTGAAAGAGCTCATTGGAATAAACATCCTTTTTATTACAAATTCTAAAAATTTATAATAAAGATGTAATATTCCAATTATAAATAATAACTAGAGGAAATTATAATAATAAGATTAGATTTACAAATTAACTTACTTGTTAATATAGCTTTTTGTGTTAATATTAAAAAATTATTGTATTTGTTAAAATTAACTGTTTCTGGAATCGGGACATTACATGTATATATAAACGTATTTATATACACATATACATACGTTTGTATGACCTTTTTTGCTTATTTTCACTTATTTTTTACGAATAGAATACACCCCTGAAGTAGCGGCTTACATTTATGTTACACTGTGTATAATATCTCATACACAGAGGAAAAAAATATTCTTGAATTAAAATAATTTTTAGTTTTAATGTGGAAATCTTAAAATAAAATTACATATTGCGCTAAACGAAGAGAACTTGAGTGAATGAAGTCATTACATAATTCAACCAAAAAAAAATGTTGAAATAAAAAGTTAAAATTCTTTTAAGAAAATTACAATAATCTTGCGTATATATGAAACAATCTACATCTTCATGTAAAAATTTCAACTTTTTATTTAAACATTTCTTTTTTTGGTTGAAACTATATATATAATGACTTTATTTAAGCAAATTTTCTTCGTTTAATGCAATATAATCTCATTTCAAGATTTCCACGTTAAAACTAAAGATATTTTTAAATCAAAAAATTCTTTTTTTCCTGTGTATAAATCCGAATTATAATATCCATTTCAATTAAAACGTGTAACGTGTAACATGGAGTAGATTGGTTTTGATCTCTAAAAATTTACAAACAATTTAGGATTTAGGAATGCAATTTACGAATTTACTTATAAGAGAGTTAATTTTGCAAATGTTTGAAAAATAAGATTATATGACGCCGCCTGAGTAAAATCATTATCATCAAAAGTAAATTGTTTTGTAGATTTAATGATATCGGTTAAGTTTAATTTCTTGCACACCAAGCACTTACCAAGCGTATATATAAGCATCTTATTTACTATCACCAGGTGCAGTAGTCGCGCATTTCTCGTGGTTGACACCCACAGCTTCCAAATCGCATGCATGACATCAGTTACGCCATATTCCAAATAATATGACTTTCGCAGTTAATTGCGGTTCCCTACATCGGCAAAGTGCTAATGATTACCAGTAGCACCTGTAGTACCGCCGATCATTACGCCCAAATACCTCGGATCACTTTTGACAAGCGCCGAGCCGAGAGAAAGATTGCGTGATTCGCAAACACAAGGTATATATGTATAGTCTATCAATGTGCTGTTACATCGGTGCTCAATGTGTGAACAGCCCTCAACTATATATATACTCACACCATCCATCGTCGCGTCGAGGTATTCGCGTATAGATTACGTAGTCTAAATAGAATCGTGCAACTATTCTATTTAAAATATCTTCTATTAAAAAAATTTTATATGAAGCGGTGTAGCCGGAAGTGTTCATTATAAGCACGTACAACAAGCAATTAAAACGAAGAAATTATTATCGGCGCGCAACACCACTAAGGGATAATTAAGCCACTAAGAAAAGATATATCATTTTTTAAACAGATCAAATGTAAATTCATCAAATGCGAGTGATTTTTGTTAAAAATAAACTGTTTTCCTCGTTTTTTAAAGCCAATGGTATTTAATTGTATTGTATTAAATCAAATACCTACCCTTTAAGAGATGATAAAACTACGTAATACAAATTAAAAAGAGTAATCACCATTATTAATTAAGAAATTAATAAGTGACAGTCTCATGGAGGTGCACAGATACTTCTAACAAAGTTGCTTAAAACTACGATCTTGTTCTATTGCAGTGTCTGAGCGGCGTATCTAACGCGAATACATTTATTTATTTAGGATTCTTTTCTTTCTTCATGCTAGCTATCTCAGTATTTTCTTTTTATCTGAATAATCTTCCTAGGAACCCCCGAAGTTCATGGTACACGATATTCAAATAATGTAAACATGACTTCTATTAAATTGATTATATAATCGTGCAGCATCATCTTGCGAATAAATTATACTTTGTGCACCGATAAATGTTATACCATTTAACGATTCAAAATCTTAATTTGATTATTATGGCATACATTGTGCTTCAAAGTATAGCATAGCATACAGTTTTAATGGTATAAACAATTATAGTACTTATCATAATATTATTTTTCTTACAGTTTTTATATTTGAAATTCAAGAATTTCCCTGTTTTTTTTTTTTAAATTGATTAGTTCAAGCAATGGACGAGGTAATGTGAACGTTTTGGAAATATAATAATTAAAAACGGTTGTACGATAACGATGATTCTACTGGGTATGTTAAATAATACTTACAAGAATAATGCACATAAAAGATGTCGCGTTAGTTTTATAAAAATGCGTTATTATTCTGTCATCATGTCAACCTAGAGAAAGAATGCGTAAATGTTTATCTTGATGGCTACTATATGAGTATTCGTGATTTTTTGCAATCACAATTATCAGACATAAACAGTAAATCGCGTAGCACAAGGAATAGCAGTTATCAGTATAAAAATGTCGGTAAGAGTAAACTAACTGGCACAAAAATAGATAAACATATAAAAACTTGCCCAATTTTTACAATCGATTTAACAAAATAAAAATAAAAGACCACTTAAATAAAATAGATTAAAGTTAAATTTTAATTTCCTTCCTAATTATAAATTTTTAAAAGAAGCAGTACAGAGAAACATACACAAAAAATGTGTTTGTGTCGATAATATATACAGAGTGTAACACATGAGCCGCTACTGCAGGGATGTATTCTACTTATCAAAATAACCAAAAGAGTTCATATAAATGTATGTCCACAAAATGCATCGTTACAGTCATGTTTAAGAGACACGCGAAGAATGATTCATCAGTGGTTTCCTGGTATTCTCATGTTTTTGGGAACATCTAAAATAAATTTTCGTGGCCTGTTGACAACATTAATAATCTTTGTCAGTGCATTGAAAACGGATTCAATGAAATATGCAACACCCGGGCGTTGTGAAAGAGTGAGAAGATTGCTAAGACAGGTGGAAGGTTGTATTTTGACAGGGGACAAGTCACTTTCAACACTTGCTTTAAGATTTGTTTTATTTCATCGTATTTTATCGTAGAGCTATTGCGAATGTCACAGCGGCTGAAATCACGTAATATCCGTTCGACACTATCACAGCAAGTCTTTCAAGTTACCAGTAACACTTTACTTTGGAATCAAACACGCTGCTTTGAGAAGGTAAATTAATATTATACTAGAGTCTGTTGTCAATGCATTTAAATCTATAGAATATATATTTGTCTTTAAATCGCTTACTCAACAAATAAAGTAAATTACA
>NW_020210970.1:0-2420 GCF_003070985.1 Temnothorax curvispinosus | reverse complement strand
TCAGCGAATTATTTCTCGTCCCTTGCAGCCGTTCGCTGGGCTGCACCAACCGACGACCAGCTAAGCGGCAACCGAGCCAACAACTGAGGAGCCATCGGCCAGATGAGGCGATGCAGCAGCAGCGGCGAGCCCGGGCGAAGATAGTAGGAAAGATGCGCGAGGCCAGCAGGCCGACTAGAACCAATAAAGCTAATTAGACGAGTTTTATAGCACGTACGATGCGTCGGGATAAATAAAACGCGCATCAAGAATCATAGGGTGCGTTCAGCCGATACTCCGCTAGCCTAGCGCACGTAAGCAGCGAGCGCTTTGCTACCATTTGCTACGGGAAAATTTGGCTGGACAGAAGCGCTAGTAGTTAGCGGTTGTTAGCGGTCGCCATCTTTTTGTAAGTCGAACATAACCGTGAATTATCTCGTTGTGCGACGACGACGACGATCTTGTACTCACAAACAATACGCGTAACGAGCTCGAGAGCGACGACAAGAGCCTGCAGGAATAGAGAGCGAGCTGGCGCTGAGGATCTGCTCGAGCAGCACCGACGACGAAGCCGTCGAGGAAACCGAGAACGTCGTCACCCAACCGAAGACGATCAAGAGGATCGTCCTGAACCGCTGGCAGGATCCCGTCGACGTTAACGCGCAATTCACAGCGGCCGAGAGCGAACATTATAGCGATCTCCTAGACGTACCGAGCTCCCAATCATTCCATAATAAATAAATAAAAGAAAATGGACTAGTAAGTATAATTACGTCTGTTAATTTGTGAGTTATGTCTATAATATTCGCCGCCAATACACACACACACATACGTATATTATGTACTTCTATTTATCTCCAGCATACCTGTTGAATACGTACCACCGGATGAACAACAATTGACTGAGTTGGAGACACTAACTAATGTGACACAAGATGGAACCATGTTAAAAATAACATATAATTATCAGGGCGAGTTATATGAAGTGACGGACAGTAGTGAAACTCACTCTAAACTCCAGGCAGGTTAGTTGAATTTACTTACACAATATATTGAACATAGAAATTATAGGTTTCTCGTAGTACTACAAGTGCAAGCAAGTAATATATAAATTGTCATGAAATGAACCATTTTATTGCAGATGTAAACTTCTTCGCCGAATTTTTCCAAAATATTACTGAAAAGAACGCTGTACAAGATAACGTGGGTGAATCTGACTGTAGCCAAATCAACCCGGATTACACAATGGTAGCACCCGGATCACACAACCCGGATAACGCTGTACAAGTTAACGTGGGTGAATCTGACTGTAGCCAAATCAACCCGGATCACACAATGGAAGCACAAGAGGACCTCAACGAAATACCTAACAATGATGAAAACGGTACATTATGAATTTCCTAAATTAATGTGTTAGAGATTAAGTTAAGTTTAAAAAAAAAACAATACGCACATTTGTTTCATACGATAATCAATTTTTTATATATTCTTTATTCTTTATTTCAGATTCTAAATTTCAATGGGATCATAAATCCATTTTATTCCTTCTATCCAAATATTCCGAACGGTTGGCGAAATTTAGAAGTCCAACAATAAAAAAAATTACCCTTTGGAGAGAAATAAAAAAAGAATTTGATGACATAGGGATTTCGCAGGTTACTGCACAAATGATTGACCATAAATTTCGCAATTTGAAAACCAGATATAAACATATAAAAGATAATAACAAAAAAACCGGACGAGGGCGACAGTCATGGGAGTATTACCAGCAGATGGAGGATATTTTGGAAAATGATAAATCTGTTAATTTTGACACCGGTATTGCGTCAATGGATGATGAACCAATCAACTTATCGCAGAGCAGGATTTCATCAGCAAACAGGTTATCACCGACATTAATATCAATTATTCAAAATTGTTATGATAATTGTGATTTCGCGCATTTTTTGTCACATATTCCGTCTTTTTCCTCGTCTTCTGACGCGTTTTCGGACAGTGATGCAGAAGTTATTGCTGATACGCCGCCCTTCACTTCACGTGATGCAGAAGTTAGTACTGATACGCTCTCCAATTCACGCCATCCGGATGATGGCGATCGTAATTGTAGTCCGAATGGAGAGTCAACATCACCAGAGACTGCACAATCTCCAACATTGTCTACCCCGTCGAAAGAATATAAAATTAGGAAATCCACCCATGCAAAACAATTATACTCACAAAAAACGAAGCATTGCAACAAGAGAAAAGCAAAATAGATGTACTTCGAAGCATTGAAAATACAATTGCTATAGCATTTACACAGAAAAATGAAATATTGCAACGCGAGTTGCAACGTAAAAATCAAATATTGGAAAGGCGAAATCAACTTTTGGAAAATTTAATTGAAAAAATTACTCCACGCAATACAGGTCTTCCTAATTAAAAAAAATTGAGTCTTTATA
>NW_020210969.1:807-1933 GCF_003070985.1 Temnothorax curvispinosus | reverse complement strand
TGAAGCCGCCCTCTAAGACAGTGCGAGCACAGCTGCTAGCCCAGCCGAGAGTGGTGCTCGAGAGGCTCCCCAGAGGCCAACCCCAACAACCCGAGCGAGGACCGACGCCGCCGCCGGGAACGGTTGCCAGCTATGGTAATCGGGAGTTGGTGCCATCGACGTCGCGGACGGTGGTCGTGCAGCAGATGACGTGCGGCCTCATGGACGCCGTGCCGGATGCAGACCCACAGGCGATGGAGGCGATAAGGAGAGCGGCGGAGGGACTCGGGCGGGCCTTCGAGGTCCGAATGACACGGGTCACCGTCCAGGAGACACTGACATTGCTGGCGATCCCGCCAGCTGCGGCACGGGACGGAGAGGAAGAAGAGGACTTCCAGAGCGTCTCCTCCGAGGATGACCCCATGGGAAGCCTGGAGGATGCCCCGGCCTAAAGGCCAGCCCTCCGCAGCGTTCCGAGGACGGGTCGCGATAGGGAAACCTGTTCCCACGAGTTATTTTGTTTCCCAATTAGCGACGCGGAAGTTCCAGTAATTTTATTTTTCGTTTATGAGTGTTTTGACCCGTCCGGCGCGTATAGGATAAGATAGCGACAGCGGTCGCGGAGCAGCGGCTCCTAATATTTAGTGTACGTGGGATAGCGACAGCGGTCGCGGAGCAGCGGCTCCTAATATTTAGTAGATAAGGTATCATTATCAAATTTTATTTAATTTTCCCGGTCCAATAATTAATTAAGTTTCGTTAAGCGTCGAGTCGACGCGTGGCCAGACCGAAAATCTTTAGTTCAATTGCCAGCGCGTGGATCGGGATGAAGCGCATATGGTGATAACGGTCGAGCCAAACGCAATCTTCAACGCGGAGAGGGGATACAGAATCCGGACGAGGTACTCGGGAAACAGTCATGGGGTCCGCACCACGGAGCCGCGAAAGGGGTGACCCGCGAAAGGACGACGCGATGCGCACACTGGGTCACGAATTACCGCGACAGGGTACGCAGACGCTAAGACGGCGTACACCGCGAGACATTCGTCGATGCGGTTGGCTCCGCGAGGTCAGAAGAGGGGTGACCCGCGAGAAAATAACCGGATTCGCACACTGGGTCGTGAGTTACCGCGACAGGGTACGCAGA
>NW_020210969.1:0-797 GCF_003070985.1 Temnothorax curvispinosus | reverse complement strand
GACAGGGTACGCAGACGCGAAAACGGCGTACACCGCGAGACATTCGTCGATGCGGTCAGCTCCGCGAGGCCAGAAGAGGGGTGACCCGCGAAAAAACAACCGGATTCGCACACTGGGTCGTGAGTTACCGCGACAGGGTACGCGGACGCTAAAACGGCGTACACCGCGAGATATTCGTTGATACGGATAGCACCGCGAAATCATAAGAGGGGTGACCCGCGAAAAAACGGTGCGATACGGCCACCAAGAGGCCAGATAGAGAACCAAGCGACATCTACGGGGAAAGACCAGCGGGTCACGATGAGCGGGACCTAGTACACCCGACGTACGGGTCGCCGACAAAATCCGATCGCCCGGACCCGAGATACGGCGACATGTCGCGGAATCTCGGAAACCGGACATCCTCCACGGGGAGTGAGCACGGAATCGGGTCAAAGGAGATCGCCGAAGCGGGACAAAGGGGTCGCCGCCAACGGCGGAGGTCGCGATCGCGAAATAGACCTCTTCGCCGGGAAGTCGACCCGGGGTCAGATAAAGAGACAACGGAGAAGGCGTGCGCGGGGGTCGACGCCGTCATAAGCCAATAAATACGGGAGATGGAAAACCACTACCCGGGGTCCGTTTCGGAACATCGAATAGATGGTACTCATAACGGAAATTTCCGCCGCGGAGCTATGGTACTGCGGGGAGCGGGCGACATGCATGGTAACGGCGTAGCGGCGAACATCTGGCGCACACCTGTCGGTCCGTAGATCGTAAACACCCATTGTTCTCGCGGCGAGCGGAAAAGTACTGCG
>NW_020210968.1:69-1086 GCF_003070985.1 Temnothorax curvispinosus | reverse complement strand
ATTAAACTTTTGAACTTTAGAAACTTTACACAATACACATCCGCACTCCGCACGCTCCGCCATAAAGTCACCGACTGGCGACTGCTCGAGCTCGACACGCGCAAACACGTCACGTCGTCACGTCACAGAACATAAGCACGTCGCACGTTGTCGCAACTCAAGCGACCAATCAAGCGCGCCGAACCGACGTACGCTATTATAAGGGCCCGGACACACACTTCTGCACAACGCGTAATGCGTAAGCATAAGAAAATTGATTGATCCATACACATATGCATAAGGAAATAGACCAATCAATTTTCTTATGCTTACGCATTATGCGTTGTGCAGAAGTGCGTGCTCCCCGCTTAACTCAGTGAGTTAGAAAGAGAAAAGAGTATATATACTCGTGTGCACTCGGGTGACGTTTCCGAAAGCAGCCTAATATTTCCGGAAAAATGAAAACGGTGATTGGTCACCGCTTTGTCACTTTATTGTGTTATCGTGTAGTCCTCTGTGTACAGTATAAAAGAGGAGCCGTAATTATAATGCGGGGTTTACAATATAATTCAGCAGAACAACTGCTGAGAGTGCTGAGTTGTTGTCTTATTATCAACACACACTTTGGTTCTAAAAGTAAGAACCAATCACATTCGATTGCTACTGAGCGGTTTAATGCAAGTCTCAGAGTCGTTAGAAACGGTCATAAGAAAGAAATTGACCAATTAATATAACAGTTAAAAGCGTTCATCTGTGGTCAATTTCTGTCTTACGACCGCCGTTCCTGCGATTCTGAGACTTGCACATTTCATTTGTAGACTCCGTCTAACTCGCTCAAGCTATAGCATTCACAAGAAATTTGCATATAAAATTTCGCACAAATAATGACACAATTAATCGTACAAATAATAACCGTGTTAGAATTTATTAGCGTATGTTATGACGTATATAATAATGGTATTTTTATATTTAAGCCATTATTTTAAATAAATAATGTAAAATAAATATTAAATAAACGTTAAATAAATATTTTTTCTA
>NW_020210967.1:0-19160 GCF_003070985.1 Temnothorax curvispinosus | reverse complement strand
GTTAAGGTGTAACTTCCGGCTCGAAAAGAGCAAGGAAACTCTTGCCGAGATCCATCGTCGACATACTGAAGCCACTTCAATCTCTCTTGATGCCCTCTTACAAACTTTACACGGGGCTACGGCAGGACGTAACGTACAGGATCGCGTAAATCGAATAGAGGCCGCAAGTTTCGAACGCTCCGACGAACTCTTATGCACGGTGACGGTAAGGCCATGACGTTGGACCACCCTAATCACTACATCCTGAGTCCCCTGGCATCCCTAGTAGTTATAATAAGAGATCTAGATGCAGACGCAATTACAATGCAGTTAAAAAATTCATCTCCAGACTTGGAAATTTTAGATATATCGGGAGGTATTATTTCGTCGCGAAATATTGATGACCTCTGTGAATGCAAAAATTTACGAAAATTGTATATTTTATGGATGTAAGTTTGTGCTATATTTTTTAAATGAATATTATCATATTCTTTATTATTAAAATTTGTATGGTTTCGAAATTTACATTTCTTGCAAACATCATGAACGGTTGATATTTTTTTTCTTTACGATTAAACCGTAATAATAGTATGGCTTTTGTTACAGGAACGATGGCACACTCAATAGACATTTGTTCCATAGATTGTTTTATTGTGTGCGCACAACGAATTAGTATTAAGTAAGTATTGCACTTGGCAACTCCAAGTTGCCTCCTAACGGAAATATGACCCTAGCGACGAAGACCGCTGACGCGAAGACCTGCACAAGTTTCGGGAATGACCATTTATGGGCATTCCGGACATCACCTGCCCGTTAGACCTATGATCCCGGTATCAAAAACGCTGACAACTAAGTCAGCAATACCGAGCGGATAAAGATAAAGAGCCTGCCTTTCCGACGAGCGGTGGGCAGTCGTCAGCTAGCAATGATACGGAAACGTGCGTCTATTGTACAAAAGCTTTTTCAGTTACGCGAATACCGGAGTTAGAAAAAAAGGGAACTGTAGTAAAATTGAATAAAGAAAATATATTTCAGTAATTTTACACATTGTGACTCATTTGTTCTCCGACCCGAAATCCTAGAACCTTGTGCCGGAATTGCGGCACAATAGTTTTCTTCCTGTCAACGCTTGGAAGAAATCAATTTGATGGACGATATCAACGACTTGACACTGAGTAAAGATGTAAAAGTAGTATAGTTTCGCAATTTTCGAGCAGCATCCTAAACTGAAAGCGATTCAAGTAATGCATGATCACAATGGCGACTTCTTTCTTCATCTGCTCAGATGAAGGAAAAATATCCACATGTGTCTATCTGGAGAAACCTTAGTAAACACTCCAGGTAAGTTGCTAGGACAATATCCGGTGAATGTCTTGTCTGACTATGTCAAAAGACACGATAGTGTTTCGCGCCAAATACCGTATATCTTTACGCAAACAGATTGAAAACTTTGTACTTTATTAATGCCGGGTCGTCGCGTATAAAATATAAAATATTATGTAAAAAGAATTAAATAAATGGATTTTTTTACGACTGAATAAACGATGTAATTTCTTTGCGATTGCATACCGTAACATAGAAACGAGACGCCGATGTTCTGGCGGACGTCGGTGCTCGCCTAGGCTTTGTAATGCGAGACGTATTGCGACTATAATTATATTTCTATACACCGCCATTATAATTTTCTCTGACGACTTCTCCGTTCTGCAACCGTCATTGAATTCAATCACATCGATTCAGAATTGAATCCGCGCAAAGTGATAGACGTGTTTTTTTATAAGTTTTTTTTGTGTACGAACGCGTTTCGGACGTGTTCTGTGATTTTTTTATGCCTCCGCGCAAACCTTTTATACCTAAAGACATTGTTACGTCCTGTGGACTTCGCGATTTCCTTCTTTCATAAAAACCTTTCACAAGATGTTTTTCTAACAGAATTGTTCTTGGGATGACAAAAACCGAATAATATTTGTCGATCGGCGAGCAGGTTACTGATGATGATGAATCATCATTCTTTCCGACATCAAATCAAACAAATACGTATATTAATTGTGAAACCTGTATCGCCGGTTAATAGCCGGTCAGGCCGTCATTCCCAGAGAAAATTCATGAAAAACACTTGACGCCAGACAATAACAGATAAAACGAGGCGATAGAAATTTCGAGATCTAACGTCTCGATCCGTGAGAAATTGTGAAACCTGCGCCGCCGGTCAATAGCCGAGCGGGCCGTCGTATACACTCCCGGGAAAATTCGAGAAAAACACTTCACGCTAGACGAAAACAGATAAGGACGAGACAATAGAAATTTTGAAATCTAGCGTCTCGATCCGTGAGAAAAATGTGTTTTTCAATCGATGACTAGCAAGAGTTAGTAAATTTTTCAGTTCTCCTGGAACAAAATCGAATAATCAAAAAGCTCATAGTACATCAGTAGATTCAACACGCCATGAGTTATCTTCTACAAAACATGTTTCGTATTCCAATGTCGCATCTAATCAACAACTCCAGCCAGCTTCTAATTCTGTATCATTTGTACCTTCTCTTCCTCTTCAGTAATACAATTATTCCCACAATACTTATAATAATTCTTCTATTATATAATTCCTATTCCTATTCCATCCGATCAACTGGAGCAGTTAAACAACAATCAGAAGACCGATAATTCATTTTTTATTAATTTTTCATCAAACTATTCTAATACTGTTGATTATTCCAATTACATGTCTGTACCTAGTTCAACATAACAATCCCTCTGAATTATTCTTTTTTATATTATTAAGATATTGCATTAATATTTTGTATTTCCTTTTTCCAGAGACGTTACATCCCGAGATGTCCGTCAGCAGTAGTAAGTCAGAAATATCTGCTAGCCCCCTTTTTTTCTATATATATATATATATATATATATATGTATGTATATACAATAACAGGAATACATATATATATATATCTTTAAAACTTCTCCCTATTTCGGTTTTAAAATTATAAACAATTTTAGTGTACTCGCATGTGCATCGCCGCAAATCACAATTACCTGGAGTGTTTACTAAGGTTTCTCCTTTTATAGACTGCACGAGTTTCGGTAATGACCATATATGGGCATTCCGGACATCACCAGCTCGCTAGGCCTCTGATCCCGGACTAAAAAGCGCTGACAGCCAAGTCAGCAATACCGAGCGCGATAAAAAGCTCGCCCTTCCAATGAGCGGCGGGCAGTCTAAGAACCGAGCGCGTACCGCGAGTCAAACGTCACGTTAATCGATTGTAACCCGCAAGTCAGGGTAGTGACTAAATAATTGTAAATAAGTAACAAATTAATAAAGAAATCAATCCGTTTATTAAACGTGACTGCAACTACATTTCCGCAAATGTCTTTTACTCTTCTATTCGGCGGATCATCAGAACCCAGTGCCGGCCCTGAGCCCAAATCAAGGCACCGACACAACAAATTTAATTATTGAATACTAATAAAGGACCCCACTGCAGGAAGGAACGAATCCCGGATCTTCCGGATTGTCTCCCGACAACGATCATTTCGGCAGTGAAACAACAACGACAATAACCGTTCTTCATAAATGCAAATTATGCAATTTTTCAATATAATGCGCGGGAGGAAATATTCTTCCATTATTAGGAAAGGTACATCTTTTTCTCCCGTAATGAAGATAATATATATCCGTTATCAAAATATATCCTTGTTAAAAATTAATAAAAACATAGAATAATTCTCAAGAAAAAGTGGCTACAAAAGAATATATTTAGTAACTGATTTTCCGGCCTGATTTACAATACCGGAGATAATTTTTATAAATAAAAAATAAAAGTTAAAAAATAAAGTATAGGGTTTGTAGTCGTATTCTTTGACAAAGACAAAATATAATTTTTATTTTTTTAAATCTTTTTTTTTCTTTTAAACCTTTTTTTCTTTTTTATTTTTTTCTACTTTCATCTTTCTTTATTTTAAAAAAAATTATTATATCCATGTTTGCTGTATTACTGCCTTTTCGTCAGTCAGATGGAATTATCATTGGTAGCGTCAATGGGAGAATATTTATTGAAGAGGATAAGATCTTTCTCTTATAACATATTAAATCTCGCGACTCGATTTTTATAGCTGTCATCGCCGAGTCATGCCGAAACCACTGCTTTCGGGAATCCGAGTTAAATTGATTAAATAAAATCTGAGATTAATTCTGGTTCTGCAACGGGGACCTCTAATTTTCGACGGAAATATTACCAAATCAACGAGAAACAATTCCCCTCGATAAGGATAATTGAATACTAAGAACCCCGCTGCAGGAAGGAACGAATCCCGGATCTTTTGGATTGTCTCTCGACAGCAATCATTTCGGCGGTGAAACAACGACAATCACCATTCTTCATGAATGCAAATTATGCAATTTTTTAATATATATTCGCGAGAAGAAATATTCTTCCATTATTAGGAGAGATGCATCTTTTTCTCCCGTAATGAAGATATATATCCATTATCAAGATATATATCTATCTTGCTAAAAAATAAATACAAACACGGATAGAATAATTCTTAAGAAAAAATAGCTACAAAAAATATATTTAATAAAACGATTTAATAATTGAGAGTTTCCATACAAGAGGAATGTAAATCGATTTACATCTCTTTTTTTTTGCTGCAAAAAAGAACATCAGTAAACCTTAAAGTTAATACCTCATAAATTTTATTGGCAACAAAAAGTGCGTTAAAAAAGCTCGTCAACAGCGTTTTTCAATTTTTGTAGCTTGACTCTCAGTTTCTTTAAACAGTGCCTTTGAGCGGACCCTCAGTGCCTTTAAGCAGTGAACATCAGCCAGATAGCGGCTGCCATGGATAGCGACAATTATGATTCTCCATATGATTATGGAACAATACATAATCAAGATTAAGATCTCACGGAACATGCTATTTATTATAGCAAATGGTGCTGAGATCATTATAGATTTGGAGAAACTTCTACTTAAAGTAGTTCGGCGCGACAAGCGCGCAAAGATCTCCAAGGCTGTGCAGTTGAAATATTCCCCCAACAGCATTCAAGTATGGGAGAATTACAATGGTCTATACTGCTTAAAGCATATCCTCTGAATGCTAAAAAGCTATTTCAGAGTTGGAGCACTGTAAACTGGAGCCAAATGCAATATCAAAAAAGAAACAGAAAAATGTAAGAAATGTCTTACATTCTTGCGATACGTCTCCAAAAAAAAAAACGCTTTTTTACATGGGCTTGACGGAAGAAGCCCATAAAGATGTTGATACAAGCGCCAATGACGACTCTGATCTTGATATTTAAATAATATTTATATTGTAATTGCTTTTTGTAATAAATCTTTATTTTAAAGGGACATAAATAATATGATTTGTTTCCATTTTTTCCCCAAAAACTACTGTTGCTATAGGATGTAGGTATCATTAAATAAAATCTTTTTTTTTACACTTTTTGCAATATATTAAAATAATTTTATTTATTGCAAAAATTTTATAAGTTTTAGAAAAAAAAACGAAACAAATTTTATAGCATGCTTTTATTTTAATAATTTGACAGTTAATATTAAGAAGTTATTTTATCATCCTCAAAACGGAGTTTTCTTGATTTACATCCCTCTTGTATGGAAGCTCTCAATTGATTCTAAACTAACAGGATTTACAAGACTTAAAATGGATGTTTTTTTTTTATCAGAAACCAATAGTTAAAAAATGAAATATACCCGTTTGTAACCACATTCTTTATTGAAGATAAAAGTATTTTTTATTTTTTTAAATATCTTTATTTTTTTCTTTTTTCTTTTAAACTTACTTTCTATTTTTCGTCTTTCTTTATTTTAAAAAGAATTATTATTTATTATATCCATGTTTACTTTACTATTACGGTCTTTTCATCAATGAGATAAAACTACTATTGATAGCATCAATGGGAGAATATTTATCAAAAAGAATATGATCTATTCTTATAAAAGAAAAGTATATATGAAATCTCGTGACTCGACTTTTATAGCTGTCGTCGCCGAATCATGCCAAAACCATTGCTTTCAAGAATCCGGATTTAAATTCAATAAAACCTGGGATTAATTTTGGCTCTGCAACGGGGACCTCTAATTTTCAACGGGAATATATATATATATTATACCAGTTTTGTTGTGCCACACGAGGATCAGGTCGGTCGTAACGGCACTGGGGTTCGTCAATCCGCGAGGAAAGAACTCCAGATTTCTTTTTAATACTTTTTAATAAAGACACTTTAATGGATATATTTGTCTTACAGGGTTACTTCGAATACCCTGATTTGCGGATAGGTCGCGAGTAATACACGCACGGACTCGCCAGCCCGAGCCGCCCGAGCCGCCAAGCAACCAAGTAGCCAAGCAGCCAAACACAGCGGCCAACGACCGAGAAAGCTGACCATGCGAAGCGCTGCGTTAATTGTAAGTCCGATCCAATTTGAAATTGCGAGCGCCGGAAATAAAATTCGCGAGCAACGGAAAAGATTGCGAGCGACATTCGCAAGTGCCGAAAATAAAATCGCGAGCGCCGATAAATGTCGGACGGCAAACTGTACCGATATCGGATATACGCCCGCGGACATGGACCAACAAATCAAAATAAAAGATGAGCGAAAGTTCGCAAAGTACAAGCTCCTCTCTAAGCCTGAGACAACCCGCATCTGAAGAGAAAATCGCAAAAGCGGGTACAAACCTTTTGACCCCATGGATGCGTAGAACCTCCCATTGCAATCAGGAGGAGACATAGTGCTCTACCAGGAGAAAGACGACGATGAGGATCCAAACAGACCAAAGGCAAGGGAAAGACCCCGTCACATGCCTCAACCTACTCAAAAGATAATGGAACAACCAAAAAGAACCACACGACAAGATGACATACTAACTCTCTTCCGTGAAATAAAAGACTGATCTATCCATAAGAGTAACAAGACTAGAAAAAGAACAGGAGCAGGCCAAAACACAAGCCAGTCAATGCGTTAAACGCACATAAAAATCTAAGTGACATCTCAGATCATGGGCGGATTGATCTCACGCTTTTCTGTGAAACGCGGATTTGACCTAAGACCCACGCCTCGCGGTGATTGATAAAGTTAAGCTTCTGGAAGGGACTGTCAAAAAGCAAGGTGATAACGTACTCGTCAATAATTAACCGCTAATTAGAAATTGCTCATAGGCAATGACGATATTTGGGGAAACTCACCAGGGGATAAGCGAAAAATCGAAATCTACAGGTAATTTAATTAAAAAAAAAAATGTATATATTTTTTCAGCAGAAATACAAAATGTGGGGACTCCACGGTCGCGGCCAAATCGTAGAAATGAACGTAATAAACGTTCATTTTCAAAATCGCCACCACGAAATGAACGTAAAAAAATAGCTATAATATATAATTATAAGAAATTGCTTGATTACATTATCAATTCAAAATTTACAGGTAATTTAATTTAAAAAAAATGTATATATTTTTTCAGCAAAAATACAAAATGAGGAGACTCCACGGTCGCGACTGAATCGTAGAAGAGGCAATTTCGTCTATCGATTGAAAACTGCAGATAATAAATTGTATTGCAAGACGCACATGTATAGGAATACACACGCGCGCGCGCGCGTGACCCCACACGTTTTTTTTTTTTAAGACAATTTTTAAAAAGCTATAAAACAAAATTTTATTAAACTATTTGGTAGGAGAGCAAATAGAATCGGAGGATGAAAATCCTTTCCAATATGACAATCACTTAAGCTCGGAAATGCGAGAAGTTAATGAAGAAGGAAGACAGTTATATCAAATTGAAGGAGATGAGGTATCCCAGCTTTATATTAAGCAATTATTTATAAATATTTAATTGAAATATTTATGTTCACAATTGTTTATCTAGATTTACATTGGATGTGGCAAGATGATACAACTGGCATTCTGGGAGTACATTAAACACCGTAGCCACTGGGTATTTTTACGAGAACTACTCGTAATATTTTGGGGCAAATATCATTTAGTAAAATGTTAAAAAAATCAAAAGTAACAACTGAGCTGTACCAAAGATTCCCTCAAAAATGCTTTACGCCAAAAAAATATAAAAATTTGCGTCATAAGTATTGATTTTCAGTTGCAAATCGTTAATGATACATTACTTCAAATAATTCAATTTTATTTTAGGATTATTTAAAGATTACCTTGACGAAATATTTCATCATTCTACAAAGAAAAAAAGGTAATTCTTCAGTTTAGCTAAAGTTTTTATGTAAGTTTTTATATTTTGTTACCAAATTTTTATATTTTATTACTTTATTGTAATTTAGTAAAGAAAGATACTTTATGTTGAATACTAATAAAAGACAACTTGTTTGTCTTGAAATTATGCATTTCTTGAAAATTAATAAAGATCTCGTAAGAGAGATCGTATGAGTTCTCATAAGAGAATTTTTATTAGGGGAGACACGGCTCAAGATGCGGCGGTTCCTGCAGACCCTGGCCCTGGCCCTGCAACCGACGGGTGCCGTCCCATTTCGGATTAAATAAGCCATAACTCATTTTAAGAAAAAGGTTGCCTAAAATCCTAAATACGTGAAAACTTTACATATAATCTCCATCTTTAGATGGTCCAACCTGAAAAAAAATGAATCCTTCAATCAAATCCATTAAAAGAGAAACGATGTTTGATAATAAATTAAATACTCCATTTTTCCTAGAGTATGATCGGTACGATCATAATGATTATAATAAAATTGAAAAAAGTTTGTTTAACATGATTGTTTAACATGATTCCTACCCGAGAAAAATTCAAACTATATTGCTTCCTAATTATTTAATAATTACGAGTTAATATCCCAATAAAGAATCACAATAATAATATAGTTATAAATTATAATTATTATTATATTAATGTTATTATTACGATTCTCTATATTATATAGAGATAAATACACATATATGTAGATTTTTAAAAATTATGTTGTTTAATTTGGTCAATTGGACATGTTGCCTGCTCCACACCACTTGGTGCCCGGCTACTCATTGTCAGTAGAGTTCTAAACTCTCTATTCTCAATTCTCAATTCTCAAAAGTCGCCTTTGACGAGTACGTTTCTTCGGAGTTGTAGATTGTATCATATCTTAATAAAATGTAAGCCTGCTACCGAAACTCATCGGCAAGATGCAACACAGAGTAATAACTCCGGGAGAGGAGAATTCTCATTAACGTCCTACGACAGTAGCGTGTTTGACCCGGAAAAAGTGTTGTGTGGCGAAAGTCATCGCTCCTTAATTGCGACACCTAGCTGTCAGCGTTACTTCCGGATCTTGCCAAACTCACCTGAGATGGCATTCCGGAGCCAAGAGGATTGTTAATTTCAAAATCATCAAAATATAGTAATAAAGGCAAAACAATTTTTCCTGCATATTGGTCTTCAATAAGTTTCCAAACAGTTCCATCAACAATAAAAGTTAATATGTCATTACATTTACCTTCACACGTGTGTTTTATTATCATCTGCAAAATATTTAGTAACTGTACATAATACATTTAAATTATTGATCATATGGATGGCGATCATGGTACTGTAAGACTTAAGACTTAAGTACGTTGCATTGCCGATTATAGAAAATAATGAATGCAAGAGATACTGGGCCATCAACGACGAACACATTTGCACAGCCGCAGGTTTGGGACAAGACGCTTGTCAGGGCGACAGCGGTGGTCCTCTCATCGTAAAAAAAATGGCCATGCTCTTCAAATCGGTATTGTGAGTTACGGAGACAAATATTGTCCTGGCAACTTACCTGAAGTGTTTACTAAGTTTACTAAATTTACTAAGGTTTCTCCATTTATAGACTGGATTTACAGAGTTATGACGCTATATTAATACATAACTTTAATATCATCGATACGATCAATAATTTAAATGTATTATGTAGTGTCTTGCCGGTAACGCCCGAACAAATAGACGCGGAAATAAATCGTCTGAGGATAGAAAACCAACAGACACCCACAAATAATCTACGTCGAGTCTCTGTTTCGTGTGCATTACAATCTGATTATTGTCTCTGGGCCATCTATCGAACTCCTGATCCGACGAGCTAGTCCGCGTTCGATCCACAAGATAGGCCGTTACAGATAATATGAGTATTGGAGATGATAAGCCATATTTTTTACAATCAAATCAAGTCTACAGACAGGCTAAGATGGAGTATATCAATGAAGAACTTGGGATCAAACACCAAGACAGGAGGGATATCATCAAGTCAATTGAAAATATGTCCACTGAAATACGTTATGTAAATGTCATTCGTGAAGGAGATTCTAATCCATTTCACGTGTTCTATTGTACCCCAGCTCAGCTTCATGTCTATCAAGAATACCGTCGTGTTACTAAGAACAAATCTCAAATTTGTATAGATGCAACTGATAGTTGGGTAAAAAAATTTGAGACTCGTCTAAACCGAAAATCAAGTCACATATTTATGTATTCAATAACTATAAATTTTGAACAAACAACATTGGCAGTGAATCAAATGTTGTCAGAGAAGCCTAATACTGAATTTATTAAATATTGGCTCAAAAGCTGTCTGCGTATGGGGGCTTCTCCACTAAACGAGGCTCAATGTGATTATTCTCGTGCCTAGCTTGTAGCTCTATGTGGAGCATTTAACCGACAGACAATCAAAGATAACGTTGACTCGTTGTTTTTATCAGCAACAAAAGGAGATGAAATATGTACATAAGTATCAAGGGAAAATCATTGAAAAGTGTGTACTTTGCGAGATATTTTATATTTTATATTAAAAGTATCACGACATAATTTAAAATATCTCAGGAAATTCTTAACGAAAGATAACTTTATTATTTTGGAAACGTCTTGAAGAGATCTACAACTTTTTTCTCAAAAATCAAGCTTTATCTAAAGAAATTAGTCATCTTTAAAATTTCTTGAAAACGAGAACTTGTACGAAATGACTCACATTAAAATCAAAAATTTTTGTTTGAAACATTCTTTTTCTAGAAACAATACTTTTGAAGATAAAAATTCATCACGCTTTAATTCCATCCTGAATGTGTATAATCTAAAGAGAAAAGTTGTTTTATTTCAAGTTTTTCAACCGAAAAAGAGAATCATGTATTCTAGCGAAATCTCTGTTCTTATTTGGTGCCTCTCACAAACAGGACACGCTTTTGCACTCAAATTTTGTGCACGTCGCAAACGCGAGCTGCAGCGACCGTCCGCTTTAAGGACGAACTCGGGTACGTGTCTTTGGAAAATGAAATTGCTTCTCGTCCTCGACTGTGGTCTTCATGTTGGAGCAGTAAGATTCGAGGCCGTTCTCGGCCGCTATATAGTGCAATTTCGATTCGAAGAAGTCGATTGGTGTCGACTGTGACAAAGTGTGTAGTCTAAGGAAAGGAACGCTACCTGTGTTCAAGTGTGTCCATCTGTGACGGACTGTGTCACCTAAATGGAAAACAGTCTAAATCAGCTGTTCCTCCCTAGAGTTATTCTCCCGCCTAGTTGCTTTAGCGATTATCCGCTCGGAGTAATTAAGAATCCTTTTCCTATATAAATGGTATGGAAACATAGAGCAGGCAGGAAGCAGAGAGAACGCATTCTGCACATCAAAACCGGCAGAATCGTTCTCCGGTAATAACATCCATCCTCTCCAGGAGATTCATCTCCGAGGACGCCCTAGCCGAACTGCGCCGACTTATCGCGAAAAATGCGGGTTAATTGTCGTCCAACATGGTGTACATGACGCTTGCGGAACCTGGAATATCGACCCGCGATCGAGGCCGGCGTTCAAGATAATTTTACATCGAAAACATCCGAGTATCGTGCCTCGCCTCTCCTTTAAGCAAAATCGCCTGACAAGCAGCAAGTCCACGCGACGGTTGTTCCTGACGAGTGAAGTTGGCCATGTAATTTACAAAATTCCATCATGTTAAGTTGAAATAATTAGGTTCCATAATTTCATCAGTTGCACATTGCAAAATCGTCCCGAGACAAAAAGTACGAACGTCATTAAATTTTTAAAAAGTATGCTGTCTATATACGCATTTTGAAAATATGTTTGATGCAAATTGCTACATTTACTAATTGACTAAAAGAAAGTGTGTTATATCGTAAATAGCAAGCGTTTACCTAAGCCAGTTTGCAAAAGATTTTCTAATACATACATATATATTTTGATTAACTTCTATTAACTTCTTGATTAAATTCATCATTATTCATCCATTTGCAATTATAAAAGTTATTCATATAATGCCAGTAACCACAACCAGAAAAATGTTAATGTTAGTTATATCTTTCAACTAAAAACGAGAATATTTATACCACATATTGTTTCTGTTGCGGCCTCATTTAAAAAATAGGACTTATGATTAAGAAATAAAGTATTATAATAATGTATTAAACGCAAGAGCCCAGTCAGCAAAATTGACGAGTTGCGCGACCGACCTACATCCTACCAACCAACTCAACAGAAACGAAAGACGAACGAGGAAATAAAAGAGAACGAGAAGAAGAAGCCAGAACAGATTGGAGTTAGAGGCAGTGACGGGCATTTCGCGCAATTAACCAAACTAAAGTTATTAAAGTATCATTTTATTCAAATCAAAAAGGGTCGTTAATTCCATGTCGCCTTTCCCCCGGATTGAAGGAACCCCGGTGTCCCAATAAGGGGCACAACATTTCTATAATTGTCTACAGTTGTACTTTATGACCATGTTGGAACATTCTCATAAACACAAGGATGTCTTTTGAGTACCACATGACGAGTCAATTCTGACGATTAGGAATTGCTCTCTAATTTAATGATTATTATTTATTTATTGTATTACACAACGCTACGTTCCTAATTTTCAAACCTTGAGCCGAAACGTAGTGTACATTATTTATATTTTTGCTCGTTTGTCGAAAATAAAGGAAAAATTTTGGTTTTTTAATACTGGCGGAAGAAGTTATTTTTTTACACATTACATAATGTCATTATCCATTGAATACTAAGAACCCCACTGCAGGAAGGAACGAATCCCGGATCTTCCGGATTGTCTCCCGACAACGCTAATTTCGGCAGTGAAACAACAACGACAATCACCGTTCTTCATAGTTGCAAATTGTGCAATTTTTCAATATAATTCGCGGGAAAAAATATTCTTCCATTATTAAGAGAGATACATCTTTTTCTCCCGTAATGAAAATAATATATATCCGTTATCAAAATATATTTGTCTTGTTAAAAAAATTAATAAAAACATAAAATAATTCTCAAGAAAAAATGGCTACAAAAGAATATATTTAATAACTGATTTTCCGGCCAGATTTACAATGCCGAAGATGATTTTTATAAACAGACAATAAAAGTTAAAAAATAAAGTATAGGGGGTTTGTAATCGTATTCTTTGATGAAAACAAAATATAATTTTTCATTTCTTTAAATATCTTTTTTTCTTTTAAACCTTTTTCTTTTTTTTCTTTTTTTTACTTTCCATCTTTCTTTACTTTAAAAAGAATTATTATATCCATGTTTACTTTATTACTGCCTTTTCGTCAGTCAGATGGAATTATCATTGGTAGCGTCAATGGAATATTTATTGAAAAGGATAAGATCTTTCTTATAACATATTAAATCTCGCGACTCGATTTTTATAGCTGTCATCGCCGAGTCATGCCGAAACCACTGCTTTCGAGAATCCGAGTCAAATTGATTAAATAAAATCTGAGATTAATTCTGGTTCTGCAACGGGGACCTCTGATTTTCAACAAAAATATTACCAAATCGACGAGAAACAATTCCCCTCGATAAGGATAAAATCATATATCATTACCCATTGAATACTAAGAACCCCACTGCAGGAAGGAACGAATCCCGGATCTTTCGGATTGTCTCTCGACAGCGGTCATTTCGGCAGTGAAACAACGACAATCACCATTCTTCATGAATGTAAATTATGCAATTTTTCAATATATATTCGCGAGAAGAAATATTCTTCCATTATTAGGAGAGATACATCTTTTTCTCCCGTAATGTAGATATATATCCATTATCAAGATATATATCTATCTTGCTAAAAAATAAATACAAACACGGATAGAATAATTCTTAAGAAAAAGTAGCTACAAAAAATATATTTAATAATACGATTTAATAATTGCGAGTTTCCATACAAGAGGAATGTAAATTGACTCACATCTCTAATTTTTTTTGTTGCAAAAAAGAAAATCAGTAAACCTTAAAGTTAATACCTTATAAATTTGATTAGCAGCGAAAAGTGCGTTAAAAAAGCTCGCCAAAAGCGTTTTTCAATTTTTGTAGCTTGACTCACTTTCTTTGAACAGTGCCTTTAAGCGGACCCTCAGTGCCTTTAAGCAGTGAACATCAGCCATCTAGCGGCTGCCATGGATAGCGACAATTATGATTCTCCATACGATTATGGAACAGTACATAATCAAGATTAAGATCTCACGGAACATGCTATTTATTATAGCAAATGATGCTGAGATCATTATGGATTTGGAGAAACTTCTACTTAAAGTAGTTCGGCGCGACAAGCGCACGAAGATCTCCAAAGCTGTGCAGTTAAAATATTCCTCCAACAGCATTCAAGTACGGGAGGATTACAATGGTCTACTGCTTAAAGCCCTCTGAATGCTAAAAAGCTATTTCAGATTTGGGGCACTGTAAACTGGAGCCAAATGCAATATAAAAAAAGAAACAGAAAAATGTAAGAAATGTCTTACATTCTTGCGATACGTCTCCAAAAAAAAAAACGCTTTTTTACATGGGCTTGACGGAAGAAGCCCATAAAGATGTTGATACAAGCGCCAATGACGACTCTGATCTTGATATTTAAATAATATTTATATTGTAATTGCTTTTTGTAATAAATCATCATTAAGTATCATTAAATAAAATCTTTTTTTTTACACTTTTTGCAATATATTAAAATAGTATTATTTATTGCAAAAATTTTATAAGTTTTAGAAAAAAAATGAAACAAATTTTATAGCATGCTTTTATTTTAGTAATTTGACAGTTAATATTAAGAAGTTATTTTATTATCCTCAAAATGGAGTTTTCTTGATTTACATCCCTTTTGTATGAAAGCTCTCAATTGATTATAAACTAACAGGATTTACAAGGCTCAAAATGATGGTTTTTTATCAAAAACCAAAAGTTAAAAAATTAAATATATCCGTTTGTAACCACATTCTTTATTAAAGACAACCGTATTTTTTATTTTTTAAATATCTTTACTTTTTTCTTTTTTCTTTTAAACTTTCTATTTTCCGTCTTTCTTTATTTTAAAAATAATTATTATTTATTATATCCATGTTTATTTTACTATTACGGTCTTTTCATCAATGAGATAAAACTACTATTGATAGCATCAATGGGAGAATATTTATCAAAAAGAATATGATCTATTCTTATAAAAGAAAAGTACATATGAAATCTCGTGACTCGACTTTTATAGCTGTCGTCGCCGAATCATGCCAAAACCACTGCTTTCAAGAATCCGGGTTTAAATTCAATAAAACCTGGGATTAATTCTGGCTCTGCAAGGGGGACCTCTAATTTTCAACGGGAATATATATATTATACCAGTTTTGTTGTGCCGCACGAGAATCAGGTCGTCGTAACGGCACTGGGGTTCGTCAATCCGCAAGAAAAGGACAACATTCCAGATTTCTTTTTAATACTTTTTAATAAAGACACTTTAATGGATACATTTGTCTTGGTTACTTCAAATATTCTGACTTCCGCAAAAAGTCGCGAGTAATACACGCACGGACTCGCCAGCCCGAGCCGCCCGAGCAACCAAGCAGCCAAGCAGCCAAGCAGCACAGCGAGTGAGAAACCTGACACCATGCGAAGCGCTGCGTTAATGTAAGTCCGATCGCGAGCGACGGAAAAGATTGCGAACGACATTCGCGAGTGCCGAAAATAAAATCGCGAGCGCCGATAAATGTCGGACGACGAACTGTACCGATTGTTGTGAGCGCACAACGTATTAAGGAGTAACTGCACTTGGTAACACCGAGGGCCGGATTACTTGGTAATCTGACCCTAGCGACAAGAGTCGAATCTAACATCCGCCGAAAAATCTGACGATTGCATCAAACGACCGATCTTAAATTCGATCAGATTTTCATTTCTTATATTCACCAGCTTGAAATGCACAGAGGTTCATATAACTTATACATAGGTAGTAGAACTTCAGATCCTGTTAGGACTATTAAATTAACAACACTGGATGGTGTTGAAGCGGGTACAGCTATAAAAACACTACTAAAAATATTGGCCTGGATGAAATCCACAAAAAGTGACAATAACATTCTTAACTTCATCACCAATCAACTCGGGTCAAGAATGGAAGGTCTTGAAGACATCATTCCAGGATTAGTTCCTGGGACCGCAGGAGGATGTATTGACCATAGATTTGGAAGTCCAGGAACTGTGATGTGGGCATATTCAAATTCAACTAGTATTATATCAACTTGGTATCAAATCACCTCTAACAGAGCTACTCTCCTTCAGAGGGGAAGAGAAGATAGATTTGTATTTTTTCAACAACTCTTCCATCATATATACAGTGCCCTAAGATTTTGTAAGCCATATACCAAGAGGTTTGGTGCTACTGTAAGACTGGATCATTGCTCATATACCATTCCTGAAAGCCAATTTAAATCTCCTCCAATCTATCTTCCTGGTCAAGAAAAGTTATTAAGTGGTTTAGTCTTAGATCCATCAAGGAAGGAGGCACTGAGAGTAGAAGCAGATCATTACCAGAATGTGATGCTTAATTCTATCTTGAGCAGAGGTTCTGGAGAAGAAATTTTGAGTGCTGTGATTGGACAGCAAGTTAGTCAAAATGTCATTATGTACTCGATGGGTCTTGAAGATCTGAACAATAAGGAACATAAACTACAGTTGAATCAAACATCCATAAACTTGTCTATCTTGCGGAAAATATCACTTAGGAGAGTGCTGTCATCATTGGCTGTCCATCTAGCAGTCATGGGCTACTTTGGTAGACGAATCAATCCGACTAAGCTGATCAAAAGATTACAGAGTAGAGGAAGACTAGGGGCAGCAACTCAATCAATGACTCCATTCTTGGATATTATTCAGGCAATTATTACTGAAATAAGATTTTCAATCAGAAATTCCAACACCGAGAACTCCTGGAGACAACATTGGAAAGATCAGTTCCAGAAAAGATAAGAAAACTTCAAAAGAAAGACCTTCTACCCCCTACAACAAACCCACCACCAGACTTCAATTTGCAAAAATTGATGAAATCCCTTTAAGCAACCCAGACAACAACAGCTCAACCACTAAGCACAAACCATCCCACACTCCGAGCACACAATCAGCCTATCAAGAGTACATCCAAAATCCAAACTTTCAGCTAATTTCACCATGGGCAGCCTTGGAGAAATGCAAGGAATTATCTCCTACTGACGGACCAGACACGGTCTGGAGACCACACGTCTCATCCATTATTACTACCCTTCTCCTCTTACTTAACCCTTTGGACCAACGGCTTAACGTCTCTTTCCGACAGACGGAGCCCAGTTTTCTCCGCACGAGAGTCCTTTTCTCGCACAATCAAACAAAAGAAAATAGAATTTTTTGATTGTATATCTTTACACTTTATCATGGATAAACTTATCAGCATCCATCGCACTGTCAAAGCAGCGGAGGGAGTACCCGCACGTTACATAGACCCACCACATACAATCACCATGTCACCACAGGATCCTATAAATCCACAAGATGTTATTTTAACTGGTGTGTGCTGGCTGTTAGGAGGAGTACCTGAAGCAATTGTCAAATACAAACCACGCCTATCAGAAGAGGAGAGGCTTCAACTGAATGCAGCACAACAACGAGCAGAGGGTGATCAGTTACTTATATTCATAGATATGGGAGGGCTTATGACGTTGGCAAAAAAAATCAAGAAGACGCAACCGGGTGCAAACGTCGAGTACCTCAAACTAAGGTGGAGGGCATTATGTGCCACCATAAATATACCAAACATGTGGGAAACAAGAACTGTTGCAAAAGCCGTATTTGATTCAATTATAAATCAACTGATTATATGGCAAGCATGGATAAAACCTTTCTCCAATCTTCGCACACTTCTAATTGACGCTGCACTTGACAATTCCGAACAAGATCCATTAATTTCCGGTGCACTATCTCAAGTGAAATTGATTATGCAAAATTATGGACTCAAATCTGGAACAAATACGTGCGTCAACATATTATAACTCGTTAAGAACTTCAATCGTTTTCGGGAATAACGCGATTATCGGGCTTACATAAATGGGACAATTGTAAATTTGAACAAGATAAATATATTTGAATTAATTATATTATTGAACACATTGCGACGAGCTTTATTCTCCGACCCGAAATCTCCGAATCCTGTGCCGGAACTATCCCGGTTACGGCACAACACGATATCGGATATACGCTCGTGTATATGGACCAACAAATCAAAATCAAAGATAAGCGAAAGTTCGCAAAGTACAAACTCCTCTTTAAGCCTGAGAAAACCGATGCGGGACGAATTTCGTTGGTGCCAATAATCAACTTCGCGAACTATACGCTTTAGTCGAATCTGACGTTTTTAAAACGCGAGTTGGCGACTTTGCTACAACAAAGAAAATTTCTTGGCATTTTAATCCGCCCCTCTCACCTCACTTCGGAGGTATATGGGAGGCGGCGGTAAAGTCCTTTAAACATCACTTGAAACGAGTAGTAGGCGATCTACTGTTTACATACGAAGAGTTGAACACCTTCGCTATAGAAATCGAAGCCATATTAAATTCGCGACCTTTATGTCCCATATCCACGGATCCGAACGATCCACTCGCGTTGACACCCGCTCATTTTCTCGTAAGCAAACCTCTCACAATGCTGCCGGAGGATAATTACATCTTTGTTCCAGAAAATCGTTTGACATCATGGAGATTGATATCCAAGGCCCGTCAAGACTTTTGGCGCAGGTGGCACATCGAATATCTGAATGAATTACAAAAACGACAAAAATGGACTAATTCGGACGCCGGACTCCGGCGAGACGTTATTGTCATCTTAATAGATAAGAATCAACCATGTATGCGGTGGCCACTCGGACGGGTTGTGGAGGTACACCCTGGAGACGACGGCGT